>NC_091213.1:4214254-4446754 GCF_040958095.1 Procambarus clarkii
ATACAAATATACTCTTCTGGAACAGTGATAAAAAGATTTAGGACAGCGCAGCTCTCTCTGGAGCAGTGTTAGCTCTCTAGAATAGCGCTGAAAGTTCTGATACAGTGCTGGGAGTTTTCTGGAACTACTGGGGACTGCTGAAAGCACTAATTAAGACAATGATGGAAGGTTTAAAACAGTGCCAGAAGTTCTGCAACAGTGCCAGAAGTTCTGCAACAGTGCCAGAAGTTCTGCAACTGTGCCAGAAGTTCTGCAACTGTGCCAGAAGTTCTGCAACTGTGCCAGAAGTTCTGCAACTGTGCCAGAAGTTCTGCAACAGTGCCAGAAGTTCTGCAACAGTGCCAGAAGTTCTGCAACAGTGCCAGAAGTTCTGCAACAGTGCCAGAAGTTCTGCAACTGTGCCAGAAGTTCTGCAACTGTGCCAGAAGTTCTGCAACAGTGCCAGAAGTTCTGCAACAGTGCCAGAAGTTCTGCAACAGTGCCAGAAGTTCTGCAACTGTGCCAGAAGTTCTGCAACTGTGCCAGAAGTTCTGCAACTGTGCCAGAAGTTCTGCAACAGTGCCAGAAGTTCTGCAACTGTGCCAGAAGTTCTGCAACTGTGCCAGAAGTTCTGCAACAGTGCCAGAAGTTCTGCAACTGTGCCAGAAGTTCTGCAACAGTGCCAGAAGTTCTGCAACTGTGCCAGAAGTTCTGCAACTGTGCCAGAAGTTCTGCAACAGTGCCAGAAGTTCTGCAACAGTGCCAGAAGTTCTGCAACAGTGCCAGAAGTTCTGCAACTGTGCCAGAAGTTCTGCAACAGTGCCAGAAGTTCTGCAACAGTGCCAGAAGTTCTGCAACTGTGCCAGAAGTTCTGCAACTGTGCCAGAAGTTCTGCAACTGTGCCAGAAGTTCTGCAACTGTGCCAGAAGTTCTGCAACAGTGCCAGAAGTTCTGCAACAGTGCCAGAAGTTCTGCAACAGTGCCAGAAGTTCTGCAACTGTGCCAGAAGTTATGCAACAGTGCCAGAAGTTCTGCAACAGTGCCAGAAGTTCTGCAACTGTGCCAGAAGTTCTGCAACTGTGCCAGAAGTTCTGCAACTGTGCCAGAAGTTCTGCAACTGTGCCAGAAGTTCTGCAACTGTGCCAGAAGTTCTGCAACTGTGCCAGAAGCTATCCAACTGTGCCAGAAGTTCTGCAACTGTGCCAGAAGCCCTCCAGCTATCCAACTGTGCCAGAAGCTATCCAACTGTGCCAGAAGCTATCCAACTGTGCCAGAAGCTATCCAACTGTGCCAGAAGCTCTACAACTGTGCCAGAAGCTCTACAACTGTGCCAGAAGCTCTACAACTGTGCCAGAAGCTCTACAACTGTGCCAGAAGCTCTACAACTGTGCCAGAAGCTCTACAACTGTGCCAGAAGCTCTCCAACTGTGCCAGAAGCTCTACAACTGTGCCAGAAGCTCTACAACTGTGCCAGAAGCTCTACAACTGTGCCAGAAGCTCTACAACTGTGCCAGAAGCTCTACAACTGTGCCAGAAGCTCTACAACTGTGTCAGAAGCTCTACAACTGTGCCAGAAGCTCTACAACTGTGTCAGAAGCTCTACAACTGTGCCAGAAGCTCTACAACTGTGCCAGAAGCTCTACAACTGTGTAAGAAGCTCTACAACTGTGTAAGAAGCTCTACAACTGTGCCAGAAGCTCTACAACTGTGTAAGAAGCTCTACAACTGTGCCAGAAGCTCTACAACTGTGTAAGAAGCTCTACAACTGTGTAAGAAGCTCTACAACTGTGCCAGAAGCTCTACAACTGTGTAAGAAGCTCTACAACTGTGCCAGAAGCTCTACAACTGTGCCAGAAGCTCTACAACTGTGCCAGAAGCTCTACAACTGTGCCAGAAGCTCTACAACTGTGTAAGAAGCTCTACAACTGTGCCAGAAGCTATCCAACTGTGCCAGAAGCTCTACAACTGTGCCAGAAGCTCTACAACTGTGCCAGAAGCTCTACAACTGTGCCAGAAGCTCTACAACTGTGCCAGAAGCTCTACAACTGTGTCAGAAGCTCTCCAACTGTGCCAGAAGCTCTACAACTGTGCCAGAAGCTCTACAACTGTGCCAGAAGCTCTACAACTGTGTCAGAAGCTCTACAACTGTGCCAGAAGCTATCCAACTGTGCCAGAAGCTCTACAACTGTGCCAGAAGCTCTACAACTGTGTCAGAAGCTCTACAACTGTGCCAGAAGCTATCCAACTGTGCCAGAAGCTCTACAACTGTGCCAGAAGCTCTACAACTGTGTAAGAAGCTCTACAACTGTGTCAGAAGCTCTACAACTGTGCCAGAAGCTATCCAACTGTGCCAGAAGCTCTACAACTGTGCCAGAAGCTCTACAACTGTGCCAGAAGCTCTACAACTGTGCCAGAAGCTCTACAACTGTGTCAGAAGCTCTACAACTGTGCCAGAAGCTATCCAACTGTGCCAGAAGCTCTACAACTGTGCCAGAAGCTCTACAACTGTGCCAGAAGCTCTACAACTGTGTCAGAAGCTCTACAACTGTGTCAGAAGCTCTACAACTGTGCCAGAAGCTCTACAACTGTGCCAGAAGCTCTACAACTGTGTAAGAAGCTCTACAACTGTGCCAGAAGCTCTACAACTGTGCCAGAAGCTCTACAACTGTGTCAGAAGCTCTACAACTGTGTCAGAAGCTCTTGGAAAGTGCGGGAAGAGCCGCAACAATGCTGGAAGCCTCTGGAACAGTGTTTCAAGCTTCCTGGAAATGGTGGAAGCGCTGGAACAGTGACGAAAGCTCTTTTGGAACAATGTAGGAAGGGCAGATATTTTGTTGAAAGCTGTGGAACAGTGCTGGAAGCTCTCTGGAACAGCGTTGAGATCTCTGGGTCAATAATTAAGTTGCGAAACGATGCGGAAGCTTAAAGCTTCAGTCTGAAAAATATTCTCTTCCCATTTGTAACCTTTTAAACTTAGAAAAGTTAAATTTAAATTAATAACGTGTCATCGCAATAATATTATATTCTGAATTTTAAAATATATCTTTCTTTAAATACATGTTTTGATCTTACTTTTAAAAATCGAATGGCTTTTAAAAAGTTTAAATAGGGCAAGTCAATATCTTACTTGCACTTATAAACTTTAGACACCACTTACAACTTAAGCAGTGAAAAGCTTTTATTGATAGGCAAGAATGGAAGTTTCCGTTTTATTACGTCTAATTTACGACCTAAGAGCCAGCGGCGTCTGGAGACGGGAGTGATTTGGCACCGAGAGTTACAGCGATGATAACTTGATCAGGGGCAACATAACTTGACCATCACCAACACACACAACCGTGGCAGGAGGAATGAGAGAGTGAATGTTGCTCGACTCTTCCATATCCTCCTATCCACCAGGATTAGAATGTGCTGTTTGCTGTGACTCAGTGTTGCAGCAAGGTGGGGGGAGGAAGAGTGCCACAGTGCCGACCATATGTGGCACTCTGACCTTTGCTGGCGGTGGAACCTTTACATCAGGCAGGGGGGGGGCAGCAGTGAACACTCTTGAGGGCGACAAAGGCTTCCTGGAAGGCTTACACACACACACTGGAGGGCCGGGGCGTGGCGCCTGAGGGAGTAATGTCGCTCGATACTAACTTATTGACGTGAAATTGTAGTATGTTCGGAATGCGCTATATCCGCCTGTGGTGCCGCCTGTGAGGGCCGTCTGTGACCGAGGGCGTCAGTTAAAGCCTTACGAGTACATCTAATATCACTGCTCAAGTTTATCTTGTCCCTGTTCGCCCAAATTTAAATTATGCAGTTCAGTGCTGGTCTCCGTACTATAGAGTGGTTATAAGTTCATTTCAACGCAAAGCCTGGGTAGATTGATACGGGGGAGAAGCTGTTACCCATGCAGCAGGTCGGCCCCTCTCCACGGCACAAAGTCTCCAATGGAAAGGCAAACGCCAATATGATTGGTTCCAGCGCCGTCGCAGGAACTATCAGGACTAGGTTGAAGGCCACAATTAACTGCCCAAGTTAGTTGTTGGAAACTACTCTATCCCTGTAAGAATTATTTTATTGTCTCAATAAACGTACTTGAACTTGAGAGAAGGATGACCCAATGAATCCCAAGGAATAGAAACCTCCCTAATTAAGATTAAGAAAGCTTAATTTACATTAGAAAAAAGAAGAGTAAGGAGTGAAATGAGTGAGAATATAAATATATAAAAGATGTATACCATTTAGGACACAAGACAGTGGATGCGAACTGAATCAATTTGTGCTTCTGAAAAAAAGACCTGGGTAAATACTTTTTTTTGGGGGGGGGAGGGGGGGTTACAGAGGTGTGATTAATGGATCAAATTATTGGGTAACATAATAGATCGCTGGGTTGTTTCAAGCGTAGGTTAGACATACATATGGATGAGCTTGAGTAGATATAAATAGGAGCTGTCTCATATAGGTCATTAGGCCCTTGTGTAGTTTACCGTTATTCTTACGGTCTTATGATTGGGTTCTCTTACGGCTGTTCTGTTTGTCGAAAACATTACTACCCCCCCCCCCCCTGTGTGTGTGTGTGTGTGTGTGTGTGTGTGTGTGTGTGTGTGTGTGTGTGTGTGTGTGTGTGTGTGTGTGTGTGTGTGTGTGTGTATACTCACCTAGTTGTGTTTGCGGGGGTTGAGCTCTGGCTCTTTGGTCCCGTCTCTCAACCGTCAATCAACAGGTGTACAGATTCCTGGGCCTATTGGGCTCTATCATATCTACACTTGAAACTGTGTATGGAGTCAGCCTCCACCACATCACTGCCTAATGCATTTCATTTATCAACCACTCTGACACTAAAAAAGTTCTTATGAGTGAACTTTTCATAGTTCAGAACTGGGTGTGTGTGTGTGTGTGTGTGTGTGTGTGTGTGTGTGTGTGTGTGTGTGTGTGTGTGTGTGTGTGTGTGTGTCTGGGGAAACATTTGAAGAAGCAATTTGGCAGACAAATGACAGGCAGGTCCCTTACTATGTCTTGTCATTAGCACGAGTGGTTAGCAACAGTGTTCCCCTGATGTTAAGATATCCCAGAAGCGAGCCTAATGCAGGTGGAAGGGGGCGTCTAATATATTATTAAGAGTCCCGTCGGCGGCTCATTAACCACTAACAACCTTTTCTCATTCTAATCGGATCACCTCTTTAACTTTAAGCCCTTGGGGGTTAATATGAGAGGTTATCGTTAACTAGCTTACCTTGCTATCCCATACTGGGTATGTGGGCCTGCGGGCCGCTCCAAGCAACAGCCTGGTGGACCAAACTCTCACAAGTCAAGCCTGGCCTCGGGCCGGGCTTGGGGAGTAGAAGAACTCTCAGAACCCCATCAACCAGGTATATGTGGGCCTGCGGGCCGCTCCAAGCAACAGCCTGGTGGACCAAACTCTCACAAGTCAAGCCTGGCCTCGGGCCGGGCTTGGGGAGTAGAAGAACTCTCAGAACCCCATCAACCAGATATCAACCAACCCGTTAGTTAAACCCACCTCAGGACTCCTATCCCACAACCCCCCTATCATGCAAATATTAACCCCCCACCCCCAACACCACCCCTACCCCAGCCATCACCTGCGACGAAATTTAATTAAACCCCGCTTGTCACAGGATCCGACTGAGAGAAATGCCTGCTGGAAATGTTTCTGTCATTAGCCCGAGTGACCGAACACTAGACACTGCTTAACTCTGCCATTTAGAGTAGAACATTAGTGAGTGCTTGTGACTGTGGAGTTATCCTACTGATGACTTGACGGATGAGCTGCCCTATACACTGGAGGGACCGTGATCAATTATAATGTGTTCTTCGTGGTGTATTCGGTAGTGAGTGTGTGTCCGGGGAGTATTCATCTAGTTGTGCTTCAGGGGGTTGAGCTCTGCTCTTTCGGCCCGCCTCTCAACTGTCAATCAATCAAATGTTACTGTCTGTACTCACCTATTTGTGCTTGCGGGGGTTGAGCTTTGGCTCTTTGGTCCCGCCTCTCAACCGTCAATCAACTGGTGTACAGATTCCTGAGCCTACTGGGCTCTATCATATCTACATTTGAAACTGTGTATGGAGTCAGCCTCCACCACATCACTGCCTAATGCATTCCATCTGTAAACTACTCTTGACACTGAAAAAATTCCTACTAATGTCCCTGTGTGTGTGTGTGTGTGTGTGTGTGTGTGTGTGTGTGTGTGTGTGTGTGTGTGTGTGTGTGTGTGTGTGTGTGTGTGTGTGTGTGTGTTATCATCTAGCATTACTGTTAACATTGTATGATTATTATTCCTCTCATTCTCCCTCATACTCTCGTTCGAGTCCCCTCTCACATCTAATCATACTCATTCACATTTCCTTTGTTACTATCCACCTCTCTCTCTCTCTCTCTCTCTCTCTCTCTCTCTCTCTCTCTCTCTCTCTCTCTCTCTCTCACCACAATGCCAGAGTTATGGCTCACGTGGGAGGAGGGGGAGGTAGGGGGGCTGGAAGGAGTATTTGTGGAGAGAGAGAGAGAGAGAGAGAGAGAGAGAGAGAGAGAGAGAGAGAGAGAGAGAGAGAGAGAGAGAGAGAGAGAGAGAGAGAGAAAGAGAGAGAGAGAGAGAGAGAAAGAGAGAGAAAGAGAGAGAAAGAGAAAGAAAGAGAGAGAAAGAGAAAGAGAGAGAGAGAGAGAGAGAGAGAGAGAGAGAGAGAGAGAGAGAGAGAGAGAGAGAGAGAGAGAGAGAGAAACAGAGAAACAGAGAAACAGAGAGACAGAGAGAGACAGAGACAGAGAGAGAGAGACAGAGAGAGACAGAGAGAGAGAGAGACAGAGACAGAGAGAGACAGAGAGAGAGAGAGACAGAGACAGAGAGAGACAGAGACAGAGAGAGACAGAGACAGAGAGAGACAGAGACAGAGAGAGACAGAGACAGAGAGAGACAGAGACAGAGAGAGACAGAGACAGAGACAGAGAGAGACAGAGAGAGAGAGAGACAGAGACAGAGACAGAGAGAGACAGAGAGAGAGAGAGACAGAGAGAGACAGAGAGAGAGAGAGACAGAGAGAGACAGAGAGAGACAGAGAGAGACAGAGACAGAGAGAGACAGAGACAGAGAGAGACAGAGACAGAGGAGGGTGTTCGCGGAAGACAAAAAATAGGACCAAAATTCTAAAGAATATATCTAGAAGAATTCCATTCGTAATATCACAAGATGATAGAATAGAAAAAAGTAAAGCCGGGGGTCCAGGAGCTAAAATCTACCCTGGAGGCAGAGTTAGTGACTATACGATTAGGCGAGTACAGTAAGTTAGGCTCCAAAAGAGGTTGTCACTCTCCAAATGGGAGGCAGGAGTGGCGAGTGAGTGAGAGAACTCTGGCATTGTCTTCAATTATGTAGGACGGACCAAGTAATCGTTGGAGGAGGGAGTGCTGGTTGCTAGGACCATCGGGTATCGAACGAGGGCGAAGCGTGGGTGTCGCTCTATCGATGAGTCCAATCACAAATGTGTAATTGGTAAAACACCTGCGCGAAGCACTCCAAACGGAGTAGCTCGTTACAGGTAATTGGAGTTACTTCAAATACTTTAAAACTCATACAGCAAATTATTTTTAAGGTGCTTCAGACACACAAGTGGTGGTTGACCAGTATGTGGAGTGGTGCGGCTCACCTGGTGCCTGGTGTCTATTTATTGGGCTGGTTATCTGGTACGTTGTGATCATATCCCCCCCTGTGTTCCTTCTACCCTATAGAGCTGGGAGATTTAGGTCCACTAGTCTGTCTTCGTAACTTGAACCTGTTAGCTCTGGCACCAGTCTTGTTGCAATCAGTTGGGGCCAGATTCACGAAAGCAGTTACGCAAACACTTACGAACCTGTACATCTTTTTCCCAATCTTTGGCGGCTTTGTTTACAATTATTAAACAGTTAATGAGCTCCGAAGCACCAGGAGGCTGTTTATAACAATAACAACAGTTGATGGGCAAGTTTTCATGCTTGTAAACTGTTTAATAAATGTAATCAAAGGCGTCAAAGATTGAGGAAAGATGTACAGGTTCGTAAGTGCTTGCGTAACTGCTTTAGTGAATCTAGCCCCTGGTCTTTTTGTCAGTTTTGGCTTTATGGTTCACCAGGCGCGGATTCCATGCCGGTGCTGCATACTCCAGTACTGGTGTCTCGTACGTGGCGCCTCACACCTGGTGCCTGAGGCAGGTGGCACGGTGCCTGCGTCACACCATCAGTGCCAGAAGAACACGGTCTCTGACGTGATTTGTGATGATAGGCGGCACAAAATTAGCATGTGAATAGTACCCTGCGTCAGTCCCCCCCCCCACCATCACCACTACCACCACCCTGCGTCAACAACCCCCCCCCCACCACCACCACCCAGCGTCAACAACCCCCCCCCTCACCACCACCACCACCCAGCGTCAACAACCTCCCCCCCCCCAACCACCTAGCGTCAACAACCCCTCCCCCTCCCTCACCACCACCACCACCCAGCGTCAACAACCCCCCCCCCCACCACCACCACCACCACCCAGCGTCAACAACCCCTCCCCCTCCCCCACCACCACCCAGCGTCAACAACCCCCCCCCCCCCCACCACCACCACCACCCAGCGTCAACAACCCCCCCCCCCCCCCCACCACCAGAGCAGGTGGGCAGGTAAATACCACAGACTACCCATCTCACCTTCAGATGTCTTCTGGCACAAAGTCCTAGTTCCTAAAATATGATTGACGCTTCCCCTTGCACCATCATAGTTGCCCGCGGGGGAGAATGTGTATACTTGCGTACCGTGAGTTTCCGTAGAGCTGGTCCCGTCACAGTGCTTGCGTGTGACGGCCGACACAGTGCTTGCGTGTGACGGCCGACACAGTGCTTGCGTGTGACGGCCGACACAGTGCTTGCGTGTGACGGCCGACACAGTGCTTGCGTGTGACGCAACGATCAAGTCGGTTAGTGGTGCTTCTCCCTCTAAGGTATACCTGTCAACCAGGTATGTCTAGGTGTCTAGAAGGTATGTTGAAGGGGTATTTACCTTGGTAAGGTAAATATATCTTCAAGAATATTGACGAGTCCCAATGCTGTTGTGTTTTGAAGTATGGTGCAGTGGATACAGTGTGTATACCTGCCACTCTGTGGGGCCAGGGTTCGAGTCTCCTGGTGGGTTGAGTGTTAAAAAGTTATAAACTTTAGCTTGCGGTTATTAGGCAAGTCTGTGCATTAAGCATTTACACATTTTCATTTTTTTTTCATTTTCAAATTACGTCCATATTCGGCCATACGGGTAACGGCCAAAAGCAACGTTCTTTTTAAGAGAACAGGCTCTGTAGACAGCGGCATGAGGTCACATTTTGTGAGTCGCAGTGAACTCATAACTGTGTACCAATGCTTGGAGTATGTTAAGGCAGTGTCTAGATGTTTGGGATGTGTAGGGCAGTGAGAGTTAACTTTGTTGACAAATGTAAATAAACGTAATTTCTGCCGGATAAGACGCGCCAATTTCGCGAGAAAATTTAGTGGATTTGTTGTTCTATGTTTTATCATATTTATTGAAACTGATGGTTAAGTAGTTTTGTAGGGAAAACATTGTGTTTCTCTACAAGTAAATACAATATATATTCGGTTGGTGGTGAACCAATAATTGTTTTGCCCGTCGGATAGTTATCAACTGGATGCCAAGTCATGTGGGAATAATAGGAAATGACATTGTAGACGAAGCTGCAAAACTTGCAACTAAGATAATAAATGTAAAGATTTACATACCATGGAGTCTATCACAGATTAAGAAAGTAATTAAAAATAGAGCAATGCAGGGGATGTACATTGACCACAACACAGCAGTTGCAACATCAGGATCTGCGGGTTGGTACAAGAATTCAACCAACTACGAACCACTTAGTTTGATGAAAGGGAGCAGTAGAACAACAGAAGTGCACTTACATCGCATCAGGCTTGGATACCCATGTGCATGGGAAATAGGCTTACAGGTTCCAGAAGATGAGAGGAAATGTCAGCACTGTGGAGAAATGCCCGACAAACCACTGGAACATTATCTAACACAGTGCACAGTTACAAACCCATTAAGATTTCAACTTAGATTCAACCGAGCAGAAGTTGCCAAACACATTGGGCATAATCTTACTGAAGCAAACATATTAGTCATAAATACTCATACACCGTTTAGGTAATTTTTTTTTTTTTTTTTTTTTTTTTTTGAGATATATAGAAGAGTTGTTACATTCTTGTACAGCCACTAGTACGCGTAGCGTTTCGGGCAAGTCCTTAATCCTATGGTCCCTGGAATACGATCCCCTGCCGCGAAGAATCGTTTTTTCATCCAAGTACACATTTTACTGTTGCGTTAAACAGAGGCTACAGTTAAGGAATTGCGCCCAGTAAATCCTCCCCGGCCAGGATACGAACCCATGACATAGCGCTCGCGGAACGCCAGGCGAGTGTCTTACCACTACACCACGGAGACTGCAAATTGAAACAAGCAACACTTAGTGGGCCAGCCAGAGGCTTAGGACCCGCGCTGGAATATCTCTGTAAAAAAGAAAAATGTTTCCTGTCAGCCTGCCAACACTTTTTTATTTTATTTTATTAACAAGCTTAGGTATGCACAGAAATGTGCTGCTACCCTATTCTATATGAGATTACACAGTGTAATAACAAAAACTAGCTATAATTTCATCCAATATTCCCATCTCAGAGAATGGTTAGACATACATGGAATCAGGGGAGAAAATGCCAGCCTCAATACAAAAACAAATCAACTGATTAAAAATCAGGAAAGAACATGAAATATAAGACTGGTCTATTAGCCTCCACTAGCAAAATCTGAGTACAGTACAAGAATATCTTCCAATATTCGTGAGTGTGTGAAGTAATTACAGAGCTCAAAGTACCTCATACCATTTGGTCTGAAGTCACTGATAACAGGGCAATCACAGATATAGTGTTGGAGAATATGTCCCAGCTCTTGTTCACATAGTTTACAATTGGAATATTCACCACGGTAATATTCTGGTTTAGGAAATGGGTAATCTGTGATGTGGGGGGAGGGGGGAGGGGGTAGAAATAGCCTAAGCTACTCTATCCCTTTGGGATGTATTTTTCTTTTCTCAATAAATATATTTGAACTTGAATTTTAACCCGTAATGAGAGGGATGTTTTGTAACACATATTGGTCCTTTCATCTTCTGTTGTCAATATCAGTTATCCTTCCATGATGTGCAAGAAGCCTAAAGGTTCTTGCTTGTCAATAAAAAGCGAGAATGACGCGGCAGTGAGGCATATTTGCCAAATGTAAAACTATTGCATGGCCAAATATTTTCACCTTCATTTTTGTACCGCCACATCAAACCAAACTCTGCATGCTACCTATGGGTCATACTTTCATCTGCACGTGTAAATTATCTTGCATACAAATCATATTATGGTTTTAAGTACAAGAATGATTATTGTTTGGTTATTAGAAGCCTAATAAGTTAGCTAGAAAACAGAGAAAGATAACAAAATTCTGTACCTTTGAAACCTCTCGTATAATCAGAGATTAGGATTTTTTTTTTTTTTTACCACGACCTTCTTCAACTTTAGTTTTATAACTCGCATATAATATAACATTTTTAATAACATAAGTCGATATAATAACATCGAAGTATTTCAACAACCTCCTCCATTTCTTCAAAATTACGGAGCATGCCTCGTACACAATATATAATTTCTCTGCATCGTAACACAGAAGTCGTGAAACAGGACATTTGTGGTTCTTGAGTTTTTGGTTTCCCAAACGAGCCTCTCGCCTATTTTAGAAAGTTGAGCGTGAATTAACCACAGAACTCCCAGCAAACGATCTCTGAGCCTAATGGGAAGAAGATATTTATGGCGAACAGCCCGTTCTCTTAAACACTAATTAAATTATTAATTATAATTAAACGCATGTTAATCCAGCCGCCAAACCACCAACCCGTCCCCGACTCAAGTCCATTACATCCAGCGGTCGACCCCACAGGCGCATTCTTAAATTTTTACATGCTGTTCATTCAAAGCGGGAATTTTCTCAAATATAAATTAATACTATAATATATTAGCATATTTTGCATATATAGGCATAGGTCAGGTGTTTAGGTTCTGTTGGCGATTATTAGTATTTGTAGTACGTGGGGTGAAGCATTTATAGCGTTGTGATTCGAACAAAATTCGTCAGTGAAGCACTTGTTCCGGATATGTTCGAATGTCAGCAGTTGTGAGTCGTGTGTAAACCGCTTTTCATTCATAAACAGGGGGGTTGGCGGGTGCATGGAATCACTTTTGGATCTTTGTTTGGAGGACGGGCTGTTTATAGCGTTATACTTCGAAGAAAATTCGTCAGTGAAACACTTGTTCCGGAAGTGTTCGAACGTCAACAGTTGTGAGTCGTGTGTAAACCGTTTTTCATTCATAAACAGGGGGTTTGGCGGGTGGATGGAATGTACTTCGCCCATTGTTTATGAGGACGGGCCGAGTGATGATGATCGAACTTTTTTCAACAATGCTTCGTTTACTTTCTCTGTTCCAATCGCAACTCTAAATGTTTCACCCGTGTACTCAAAATACAAATAATTGCCAAAAGAAATTGAACCAATTTCAATTTGGTTCCCAAATTGAATCTAACCCAATCTAACCTAATCTAGTCCTAACTAAACATCAAATTCTATCCCATGTTGGAATCCCATCATATGATAAAGCCGATGAAACTGCTAAATTGGCAACTCGTCATCCAGTAATCCACAAAACAATCCAACCCAGCCTAGAGTACATAAAATACATCACCAAAAAAAGCTTGCACACCTCAACAAAACCAATTTACAACAGAGTAGCAGAAGGTTCGCCCTCTACAATATGGTATCTTCAGATAGATGTTAATCTTCTTGTTTGAGGAGCTGTTCACTTGAGACAGTTAAGCAAGTCCCAGCTGTGTCTGGGTACAAGTGACAGGATGAACAACCCAGCGGGTTTTCTTCCTATTGGGGAGTGTTGTACATGCTGCTATGGCGGTGTGTCCACTCACAAGATGAGTGGCGCTGCCCAATACTGTCACTATGGCGGTGTGTCCACTCACAGGATGAGTGGCGCTGCCCAATAAACTCGCCCCTTGGGGCAAAATTTAAAAAAATTCAGATCACCAAGTTAGACAGATTAAATATCCCGAATGGAATCCACCGGGAAATAGCAGTTCGGTTATATAGACTACGTCTAGGTTACAGATGCAACTGGGGAACCCAGAGAGTGGGAATGCATTTTCTGCCAAATAATCACAAAGAAGCTACTACTTCACTATCTCCTGGAATGTGAAGTAACCAATGACCAAGAAGAGCTTTAAGAGTCCCTGAATCTTGCAGTAACCACCCTGAAGCCATCAACACTGCCATTCTTCTGGTCAAAAAAGATGTCCAGCAGCTGGAAGAGCAGCTTGGAGACGGGCTATGAGGTATTCAAACTAATATTTGCTGAACCTAATTAGCTAGGTCTATGTTAACGAAAACTGATGACCATCGAGACCAAGGCTTGTAGAATGATAGCGTCATATGAGGGCGATATTATATATGTCTTTGTGTAGACTGGACCCTTATATGCTTCCATTCATCTTGTTTTGGTATGCCAGATGGACCCCTTAATATTACGTTATATTTGATAAATTCCATTATATTTGTCAAATCTCGGTTTTAACAAATATAAAAATTGTGTTCAGAAATTATTTGTTGTATTGTGACTAAGTTCCAACTTCTATGTTTTATTTTTCTATTGATAAATTGAACGATAAGTTTGTGTCATTCACAACATCCTCGGGCTCTGCAACATGCCGCGTATAAGAGATCCTAATTGGACAAATTTCACAAATTCGAAAAAACACAAATTACAAAGTGATCCTACAGATTATACTGCTGTACCGTCCATCAGAACTGGAGAGGGTCAATCCAGCAATGGACATTGACGTTGTTTTATATATTTATTGTTTAATCAAGGTGAATATTTATTTTAGCAGAAAATAATATTGTAATTAGGCTTTCTACAAGGAGTTATGATTTTGAGAATTCCGCCGTTGAACCCGTGGGAATGAAAAGTAGAGAACACAGTACATATTGCCAGGCAGGTGATTGGGGTGTTTGGGGTGGCTATGGTTGTGGGGGGGTGGCTATGGTTGAAGGGTGGCTATCTTGTGGGGTGACTATGGTTTATGCCTGTGGGGGATGGCCATGCCTGTGGGGGGTGGCCATGCCTGTGGGGGGTGGCTATGTTTGTGAGGCTGACTATGCCTGTGGGGGTGGCTATGTTTGTGAGGCTGACTATGCCTGTGGGGGGTGACTATGCCTGTGGGGTGGCTATGCCTGTGGGGGTTGCTATGCCTGTGGGGTGGCTATGCCTGTGCGGTGGCTATGCCTGTGTGGTGACTATGCCTGTGGGGTGGCTATGCCTGTGGGGTGGCTATGCCTGTGGGGGTGGCTATGCCTGTGGGGCTGACTATGCTTGTGGGGGGTGGCTATGCCTGTGGGGCTGACTATGCTTGTGAGGGGTGGCTATACCTGTGGAGGTGGCTATGCTTGTGGGGGTGGCTATGCCTGTGGGGGGTGGCTATGCCTGTGGGGGTGGCTATGGTTTATGCCTGTGGGGTGGCTATGCCTGTGGGGTGGCCATGCCTGTGGGGTGGCTATGCTTTTGGGGGTGGCTATGCCTGTGGAGGTGGCTATGCCTGTGGAGGTGGCTATGCCTGAGGGGGGTGGCTAAGCTTGTGGGGGTGGCTAAGCTTGTGGAGGTGGCTGTGCCTGTGTGGTGGCTATGCCTGTAGGGGTGGCTAAACTTGTGGGGGTGGCCATGGTTTATACCTGTGGGGTGACTATGCTTGTAGGGGTGGCTATGGTTTATGCCTGTGACGTGGCTATGCCTGTGGGGGGTGGCTGTGGGCCACGAGGGGAAGGTAGAGGAGTGGAGGGCGAGGTGCTCCGAGGAGGACACCAGTATACCTGAGGGTGGACGGGCGGCAGGAGGGCGGACGCAGTGCGCTTGGTGTTAGAGGCTGAAGAAGGAGCTACCCCCAGGTCTGAGAGAGTCATCGTCGGCCCGCTGGCCCACCTCACCACACACACATGGCCAGGTCACCAGCACGCCCCTCGCCACGACCAGTGGCAGCACCAGGATCACCAGGAGCCCCCTCACATACCGCAGCGCCACGAACCAACACACCACAGCACTTGTCTATTGATCACTGGGGCCCGGCCCGCCACGCCAGCCCCTGTCGCCTTGTGGCAACCTAACCCAGCTGGGCACCACTTGCGCACACTGCCCCCCTACCACCACCCCAGGATGGTGAACACCACCCCACCACCACCCCAGGATGGTGAACACCACCCCCAGGATGGTGAACACTACCCCCAGGCTGGTGAACACTCTCACCCAGGCTGGTGAACACACTCCCCCAGGCTGGTGAACACTCTCCCCCAGGCTGGTGAACACTCTCCTCCAGGCTGGTGAACACTCTCCCCCAGGCTGGTGAACACACTCCCCCAGGCTGGTGAACACACTCCCCCAGGCTGGTGAACACACTCCCCCAGGCTGGTGAACACACTCCCCCAGGCTGGTGAACACACTCCCCCAGGCTGGTGAACACACTCCCCCAGGCTGGTGAACACACTCCCCCAGGCTGGTGAACACTCTCACCCAGGCTGGTGAACACACTCCCCCAGGCTGGTGAACACTCTCCCCCAGGCTGGTGAACACTCTCCCCCAGGCTGGTGAACACACTCCCCCAGGCTGGTGAACACACTCCCCCAGGCTGGTGAACACTCTCCCCCAGGCTGGTGAACACACTCCCCCAGGCTGGTGAACACACTCCCCCAGGCTGGTGAACACTCTCCCCCAGGCTGGTGAACACACTCCCCCAGGCTGGTGAACACTCTCACCCAGGCTGGTGAACACACTCCCCCAGGCTGGTGAACACACTCCCCCAGGCTGGTGAACACTCTCCCCCAGGCTGGTGAACACACTCCCCCAGGCTGGTGAACACACTCCCCCAGGCTGATGTCTGTTACCTGATGGCTCTATTCACCTAGAAGTTTAAATAGATACGTGGGAGTTAGACAGCTGCTGTGGGGTGCATCTCGGGAATGTGTATTCACCTAGTTGTAGTTGCAGGGGGGCGGGGGTAAGGAATCAATCTTCAGATCTTTGGTTCCGCCTCTCAACTGTCAATGTACTGGTATGGAAATTTCTGAGCCTACTGGGCTCTATCATATCTACATTTAAAGGTGTGTGTAAAGAGTCTACCTCCACTACCTCGCTTCTTAATGCATTCCATTTGTTAACTGATTAACACAAAAAAATCCTTCTAACGTCTCTGCTGCTCATTTGCATACTAAGTTTCTATCTATCTTCCCTGTACGTTCTTGTGAGAATTTTCAAGTGGCCATTATGTTTCCCTTAAGACTTCTGTCTTCAAGTGACGTGAGGTTTAATTCATGTAGCCTTTCCTTGTAATTCATACCTCTCAGCTACTCAACTAGTCTGGTGGCATATCTCTTCAACCTGTCCTCGGAACTTTTTCGAACTTCGTCTTGCATACTCTAGGATTGGTCTGAACTAACTCCACACCTGTCAAATAATACCAGATCCTTGCGCGTCATTAATAATCTATTGCAGATTATAGGTCAAAATCTAATCTCCTTAGAGAGGCGCAGAGCAGTAAATACTAATACAAAGTTAAATACTAAGTTAAGTGAGAAGGTGGTGGAGGCCAAAACCGTCAGTAATTTCAAAACATTATATGACAAAGAGTGCTGGGGAGACGGGACATCACGAGCGTAGCTCTCATCCTGTAACTACACTTAGGTAATTACTAATGACTAACCGAGAAAGGTAGAACAGAGAGCAGCAAGACGGAAATAAAGAGAGCAGAAACGAGACACCCAGCAGTTAGGTCGTCTCATGGCCCCAACACCGGAGCGTCTGGCTCAGGTGGAGTACCCACTAAGTCATTATTCTGGTGTCACCCTTGAAAGTGCTCCATCTGTCGTCTTGCCCTTCTTGTCCGTTTTTCCAGATAAGCTCTGGGCCAGAACTTCTAGCCATCGAACAAATCCACAAGGGCCGTGACGAGGATTCGAACCTGCGTCCGAGAGCATCCCAGACACTGCCTTAATCGACTGAGCTACGACAGGGTTAAAAAAAGAGTTGAAACCGAAGTTCTACTGAACTTAATGGATCCCGTAGCCTCTCCGAGGCACAAACCAGGATTTTATACAACTCCCCTCCTGCACCCGAGCTATGTCAATAGGCCGTTCTATTGACATAGAACGGCAATCCCTCTTCGCCCTTACATCATTACACACAGAGATCACACTAACGTGATGCATCAAATGAACAAATCCACGGCCCTTGTGGATTTGTTCATTTGATGCATCACGTTAGTGTGATCTCTGTGTGTAACTTGTAGCCATCGTTTGGACCCTGCATGTCCCGGGAGGACCATTTGCTTGTGTATTATTCTACCTTTAGTATTTTCTTAAGAGTCACTTGCAGGATTCTGCATAACTGTTTGCCACTCGTTGCATGAGCTTAGGGAGGCCTTACCTAGGTGTTCGTTGGGGTTGTCTCTGCCCTGATAGGGTTGCCTTCCATTGTGAGTTCCAGAGTTCGTCCCAGTGTGCCGGCCTCCTGTGGGGGGTGCCTCACCCTGGGTAGTGCATGAGTCTTTAAATTTACATGAATTTACCAGAGGGCCACTATATAGTGGGACATCAATGGGGACAGGAAGCCACAGTGTTTTGGTATTTACGGCTTCGGCGGGTAGGCGGTTCCAAGGATTTATAACCCTATGGGCAGAAAAACCTCTCCTGTTTTCCGTCCTGCATTGTGGCTTGTTGACCTTGAAACTGTTGCTCCTTATCCGTGTTACAATCTGACCTTTTAAAGAAATGGTCTGGATCAATATCCTCCAAATTATTCAATATTATGTTTATTTACAAATTAGGTACAATGGGTTTGTGAGATTACATAATATTAGTATTTTTACATTCTTGCAAAGCCACTAACACCCATAGCATTTCAAGCAGATGTTTAGATGAGATCAGGCCTGTCGTGTTTGGCATGCAAATGTCATTATCCCTGTGGCCCTCAGTCATTCCTGTATGAAGTCGACACAGTTCTGGAATGACTTTTTGTTGGCCAGTGTTAAACAGTCTCCAAAGCAGTTATGCCTTTCTGAAGATGGTCTCCATGCTTGGATACAATTGTTACAATTTTGAACACTCATACTCCAAGTAGTGGCGTGGCAAAGATTTCTACAGTTGTATAACTACTTTATTTTCCTTGAAGTCAAAGTTTCATTTGACTATTTCAAGGATCATTATTTTTTTTTACTGTAGCTCCCAGTTGTTGTGCAACTTTCAGTGATTGGTGGATTCTGACTCCAAGGGGCCAGATTCACGAAAGCACTTACGCAAGCTCTTACGAACGTGTACATCTTTCCTCAATCTTTGACGGCTTTGGTTACATTTATTAAACCATTTACAAGCATGAAAACTTCCCATTCAATTGTTGTTATTGTTATAAACAGCCTCCTGGTGCCTCGGAGCTCATTAACTATTTAATAATTGGAAACAAAGCCGCCAAAGATTGAGAAAAGATGTACAGGTTCGTAAGTGTTTGCGTAAGTGGTTTCGTGAATCTGGCCCAAGGTCTTTTTCTTCGTCAATCTGCTGCATGGTAATGTAGTAAATTTGGTAGTTGTGATGCGCATTGTTATGCTCGAAATGCAAGGTCTTGCAACTTCGATATTGAAAAGCATTTGCCAATCTTCCGACCACTTGTGGAGGTTATGTAGATTTCTTAATAAGGCCTACATATCACTTCCTTCTTTACCATAAATCTTAAGTTTTATCTGCAAATTTGATGTAGTTTGTAATATTCTCATGTCATTGATGTAAATGACAAAAAGGGTTGGCCCCAAACTGGAACCTTGCAGTACCACACTCATGACATTTCTCCACTCAGATTTATTTCTATTTAGGGCGATCATTTGCTTTCTTAAAGAAGCGTGTTGCTCTCCAGGAGCAGCAAGCACTGGGTTGGTTCAACTAACAATTGATGGGGTTTCAATGCATGCCATATATACATATACGAAAGCCACGGACAGCTGGACAGCTTTGTTCTTGATTTTTCCCAGTAGGCCATGTTGGATACCTGAAGTCACCCAACAAAGCCTGCTGGCTTAAACACAGTACCAAAGCCAAACCCCCTACAAAATAATGGGATCAAACCTAAAGCTAAAAATTTAGACTTTTTTTAACAAATTAAAAATTGACAATACATTACATGCATTACTTTAATTTTCATGTAATACTATTCTTAAGCATTGAAATACATCCTATATTTTGCACAAGATACTCTATGAAAATTATAACCTCAGAATTTTTTTTGTAATGCTAGGGAACACATTCCTGTGCAAAACTGGGGATCGATAGTAAATGTAATATTGGTACTGGTACTGCCCAAAATGCTGCCCGTACTAGTGGCTTTACAAGAATGTAATTACTATGCTATGTATCCTCACAATCCCAATGTACCTTCTTGTATATATATATATATATATAAATAAATAAATAAATAATTTAAAATTTTCTGCACAAAATAAAATGTACCCAAATATACACAAGTACGAAAGTTTTAAATAATTTATCAAAGCTTTACAAATATCGGATTCTTACCAATATTGTGTGGGTTCATCTGATTCCAATACATGATATAAAGAGATCTAATTTAACCACATAAGAAACAATGCTCTCATGACTAGAACACAAGGTCTCTCTAAATAAAAGACATATGAGTATTGAAACATACTATTTCCCAAAAGTGTTACATTCACCCACTCGCGCTACAAAACATAACTGCAGAGAAAGGTCAATTAAGTCATTCTAGATGTGACCTTCAATTATATGACAATTATACAAAAAAAGGTGTCATTTCATGACTAAGGAAAGAATCTTAATATATTCACTTAAGACTACATATTTGTGAAGTCTAGATTTACCAACAATAAACTTGAGTATGGCCAATGACTTTTAAAACGTGAAAAATTCTTGTGAAAAAATATTTAAGTGCAATTCAATTGCCATATAACTGATTTTCAAGAAAGTAATTTCTGATTAAATTTTTTTGTAAATAAGTAGGGTAGTAAGGATCAATAACAAACACCTCGGTATCAAATAAACTAACAAAAACACTCGACAAATTACATTGTAACAATGGGAATAATTCCAAACGTCAGGTATACTGTACGTGAAGTATGTGTCTCCACCCCAAGCCAGGTGTATTACTGTACCAGCCGTGGGAGGACGGATGATCATCTTACAACACGATGAAGCTAGCACCTTGTTTACAACCAGTTGGCTCTTATTACAAAAATGACTTGGATTATTAAGATATGACGACAACTGAAGGCCATAATCTTATCACAGTGTTACATTTGTAAATTTCCATACTTGAAGCATATAATATTCGTAAATAACCCAGTCCACACATATGAAGAAAAGACAAAACAATGTGGTCCATCTTGGACCTTTATAAATTCACGACCTGATGAGCGTCCAGGGCTGACTGAAACGTTGTCATTTTAATTTCTTGTCACGTATGGGTTGGGCTATTTGTACAGTCACATTATTGTGACTTATTCAGTACATATAATATTTAGTATTGTATGAAAGGTATTATGGCCATGTTCTACCTTGCTCTACCTGAAATTTGTTAAAACAGTTCTTCTAGAGATTACATTGATGCAATATACTGTACAGTACTTAATAATCAAAAGATTTGTCAAAGAACATATGATTTCTCAAGCAACAGTTCAATACGCTTATTGACACTAATATTTTGCAAAATGATATGATGACAAAGCATATTTTAAAATATTACTCTCAAACACTTTTAAAAGAACTTTTGAAAAGTGTTAAAAAAAAAAGACCTGCATGTAAGACATTATAATAATATACATGTATATTTATACTGGTATATAAAGTGCATTAACAATATTTAATTACATTACAGTTACATTCTATAATTCCATCAATCTTTGTAAAATCTCTTGTATGTATGTACCTTACCTAAATAAACATTTATTTATTTATTTATTTGTGATTAATATTATTTTGCACAGATATTACAGAAAATTACCGTACCTTTAAATGTATGTAATTTTGAAACATGTAGTCACACATACAAAATTTATGTTTATTTGTAATTAACATTTACTTCTGAACGGGTTCAATTAATTGTGAAATCCTTGGCAAAAAAATATTTTTGCCTTTGTGCGAGACAAAAAAATTCTCGCTACCAACTGTAACAAACCTATCAAACATGCTTCACACTTGAAACCTTCACCGTTACATCATTTATTGGTTTTGAGGATATACACACAAACAAATGACTTTTTATTACATGAAGGACATTAACCCTTGCTCTGTAACTATAGAGTATATAAGACCTTTCTTGGTGGTAAAAGGAAACTAAATTATTTTTTTCTTTAGAGGATATAGAAAATTATTATACACAGAAAACAAAAAGAGTCACTGTATTCATTTGGTGCGTTCAGAGTTATGCTTAGTTGTTAATTTTGCTCTTGCTGCCCTCTTGCAACAACCACTTGGGCTGGATGGTCGACGGTCTGGCTTCATGCAAGTCAGCGTTCAACTCCCAACCGTCCAAGTGGTTGGGCACCATTCCTTTCCCCCTGTCTCATCCCAAACCCTTATCCTGACCCATTCCAAGTGCTATATACTGTACTTGTAATGGCTTGGCGCTTTCCCCTAATAACTTCCTCCCTCTTACAACTGACAGTGTGCTGGTATGTGTGGTTTTACACAATAGTATTTACACTCGGTATTTCACAGCATTGATTGTATATTGGAAATTTAATACATTTTTTAATATAAATCATATTTTCTTACTACTGTACTGTATTTACAAAACATTGGTCTACATATTGACAGTTCATTTTTTTTTAAGTTTTTACAAGTATTGTACTATAATCCATTAGCTTCAGAGCCATCTTTTGATGGCAGAGGTAAAGCTTAATACTCTGACTGCCATGAGTTAATGCATAATATTTTGCAGAGTGCTGCAGTCCATGGGCTTCAAACAAAACACAACATTATGGGCCCCCACTGTGCAAGGTGGGCCTAATATATTACATTAGGCGAGATTCAATAAATATTTGATTTCACTTAATCTCTGTGCTATCTACGATTGAAGTGTATTCCATGCAAACTTAGTTTTCAAAATATAAACCATAATTCCACTCATTACACTGTACAGTACATATTTGTTAAGTAACACGTTTCTTTTACTCGCACGCTCCTAACATGCTACTCATTCATACAGGTATTTTGGTTGTCCATAAATATATGTAAAAGAACGGTAAAATTAAACATTTGTATACTTTGTACACTATCTGTACACTAGTTTTAATCAGATACAGTACTTATTAAACACACACACAATTTCTTGTACTTCAAGCTGGAGATAAAAAGCCATTCGAGTACCATTTTGACTCTAGTACAGCACAGACAAGATGTTCATGTACTCATCTAAGTGTTGCTCTTCCAATACACTATATCAAATGCAAATAGTCTGTAATAAAATATTTCCCATTAATTTAAATGTAAAATTATTATATATATAGTGCAGTATATTTGTTTATAATCAAAATATATATTTGTTTATAATCAAAATATATATTTTTATAGCACTATAAATAGTAATATTCCTTTGAAAAACAAGAATAAACAGCAAATTTGTATGCAGGAGATAAAAGCCTACAAAGGTAATATTTATCCTGTAAGTCAACAATTGTCACCAGAATCATAACATTTACTTCACTGTTTGAATGCATAGTGTAATTACTGCTTCAGTGTATTGAGCTGCATTCTGGAGAAATTTCTATTTGTCATCTCACATGAGTGTTGAGCCTGGGGTGTGAAGGCAAACTGATTAAGGAAGAGCAGGTTCCAAAGTCTGATAGACCATAGAGACCACCAGAAATTTATCCGCGTCTCAATCCCACAACTAAATAAAGAAGATAGGACCACTGCAGTCAAAAATCAAGAAAATGCTATCTGCTGGAAACTAATTTTTCTGCTAACATGTAAGTCATTAATCTAGAAGCCAGCCTCAGCAGCTTACGTCATGCTCCGAGTCAAAACTCTGTGTATGTCATGATGGATAAACATCAAAGCTTCAAGCACTAGGCATCTCTGTTTACTACCTGGTAACTAACTTCAAGAATGGTAACTAAGAGTAACTCTTAGCATAGAAGTTTGAAAACCCCTCAATTGGTGCCAGTAAACCACATGAAAGTCTGCTTGGTCCATTATTATGGAATGTTTATTTCAATGATCCACTACATGCCATCCCTGAAGCCCAAGCCTGTGCTAATGACTGTACTCAAGTCTGGACTTGTACACAAGAGGAAATGCCAACCTTCATTAATCACTTATTGCAGCAATATCTGTCTGGAGACAACAATGGCAGGTCATATTTGCTGCCAAGGAAATGGGCAATGATAATCAGATGGCATAAGGATGAATAGAAGACCCATGCAAGCAGGGAAACCAAAAGATTAGCAACACTGAAGCATAGTTCATGCTTGCGTGATAGTACTGACTACAAATAAGTGAAGCACAAGTTAACTACCATCTAAAGTATGCATCACTCTCTTGGATGGCTTGTCCCCTATTCTTTCTCTGATTTCTGAACACAGTAGAGGGCAAGATGACTCGTTGCAAGTCACTATCAACCCTGGTTGAACTTATCAGTATGGTAGTACTGTACACCTGTACATCAGAGATGTCTGTAACCTTTTTGTTATATATATGACCAATGTTCTCAAGGTTTTCCATTTTGGCCAACTTTGTGGACAAACAGAAGATGGCAACCACAACACATTATGGTTAGTCAGCATCAGCTTCACTCTGGTTGCAACATTCTCAAGCCTATAACTCCATCAATAATTAGTCATCATTCATATTTGCAATATTCCCAACATGCAAATATTTATGAAATCACATCAAGTGACCATACAATAAAGCCCTAGAAAAAATGGAACCAGTTTCACTATTCCTATTATACTGTAGCTTAAAATTAAATAAAGCATAGCAGGCCTCTACCTGAGGCCTGCAAGTACTGTAATGTGATGTTCTAAACCTTAATGCTGTTATTAATTGTATAAACTATTCTCTTAATGCTGTCAAACATTATTGACAGCAAGCATATACTTGGGGGTATCAAGATCCCCTTAGGTTAACTACTGAATTTTCCCAGATGCAACCCACAATAATTGCCTAAATCCCAGGAACTTATTTTTTGGTAAGTGAAAAGTGGGTATCAAATCAAAGGAAATGTGCCCAAACTTTTCTCTCCTGGCCAAGGACAGAACCCAGGATCTTTGAGAGTTAAGAATGTAGACTACTGCACTACAGGACCATGTAGTCTTCTCAATGGTAACGATATTCCTTCAAGGGCGCCACGTCTGAATTTTCCCAAGACAAAGAATGTGTCAAATCACTGCATTATCCTATGCAGTTGAAAGATGTGTTAGGTAACATCTCAACCCTTTGTTTATCACAGTCAGGAGGTAATTTTTCTTATTCTTAACCTGGCATTGTATCCCTGCCACTATGATCGGCCCCTCCGTCTTCTTGATAAAAAAAAATTTCAACCATCGTAATATTCCTAATCATTCATATGGGCTCTAGGAAACTCGAACCATGGACCCCATGCGTGTGAGGCTGAAGTTCTATCGACCGAGCTATTGAGCAGTCTTAAGGAAAGTTTCCAGCAGCAGCATCCTGCTGCCAAACTGGAATTTTTTCCTTATTACTTAAGCTTCCTAGTACTATCTATACATTTCTTACTTACTATTAGACTGCTCCGGTGTACTATCATCAAAGATTCTGTGCCTGGTTAATATCTAAATTTCATGATTCTTGAGTTTTGCCATAGTTACTTTGAAGTTGTGGCTGGAGATGGCATGCAAAACAACATATTTCAATAAATCCTACATGATGACCACCCACATAGATTATCTTGTATGTTGTGATCATATTGCCTCTGCTACCGAGCCTCTATGGCTTGTTAGACTTGAGTTCTCTTAACTTATTCTCACAGCCTAGTGCTCTTTAATTTATAGTAGTACTAGTGTTGGTGCACACCTCTAAACTACAAGTGAATGTATGTATGATGTGTATACAAGCATGCACAATCGACTTGAGAATGGTCCAGGACGGACCGAAACGTCGTCGTCCCTTCACCTTCTAGTGTGTGGTCTGGTCAACATGGTATGCATATTATGCAACTCAACAACTAAATTTAAGCATTGGGAATGGAGGAACAAGGACAAAATATCGGCTGTATATTTACAAAAACGATCTTTGGTAAAAAACAACACATTATTATGATCTTAAGAGCTCGTTGTGTAGTGTATCGTACTGTTTCATTGATAAACATTCCACTAACACACTTCATAAAACAAACTAATAATCAAATAATATATTTATCATATAATGTTTATAAGACACAACACATAACTAAATTCGTGTAAGAAAATTATTAATGTCTGTACTAAAATTATCAATATTATCACAATTATCAGTGCTGGAAAGGGACAACTTTTAGAAAGATTACAAAAAATTAATTTAATTACAAACAACAACATCAAATTTGAGTACTGCTTATCAATTCTTTAATCTCATAACCCAAATAAAGCAGTAAACTAAATTCAGAATCTGTTTTTGAATTTTTTTTACAAACCAATATGTAAACCTGCTTGAAATACAGGCATTCATTTACTCGCATACAGGAAATTATATCAAATATGAGTATTGGTTATCAGTTCTACTGATCAATTAATCCATGTAAGACAGTAAACTAAATTTAGTAAATGCTTATGGATAACACATTTACTAACCATTTTGTAAACCTGTACTGAAATCCTGGGAGAGTCCTCTCAGTAGTACCCTGGGGCCAGTCTCACGAAAGCACTTACGCAAGCACTTACGTACGTGTACATCTTTCTTCAATCTTTGATGGCTTTGGTTACATTTATTAAACAGTTTACAAGCATGAAAACTTCCCAATCAACTGTTGTTAATGTTATAAACAGCCTCCTGGTGCTTCGGAGCTCATTAACTGTTTAATAATTGTAAACAAAGCCGCCAAAGATTGTGAAAAGACGTACAGGTTCATAAGTGCTTGCGTAAGTGCTTTCGTGAATCTGGCCCTTGACCTTTAAGCATTAGCATTGCCAAGTCTTAGGAAATGGCACCAGGCTTCCGAGACCCACTCTGATGCATCAGATGCCACAACCAACACTTGCCTTGCTTCACAAGGTGAGGCGGGGAACTTGGTGATCAGAGATTTACCCAAAACAAAGAAAATAAACACCTTTGCAGAGTTAGGTGCAATAAAACAAGTGACTGATTCAAGGACAATAACAACCCCTAAGTAAACAAGAACAAGTTCAACAAGTTCATTGTGGCATGAAAAGTACCCTATTTGTGATGCACCTGACTACCACTAGATGGTAGACCAGGATACCCAAGGAAGAGAGAGTCCTTGCACTAAACATGGCCAGGGACACATGGCCGGCCAAAATATGGTACGGTACGCCACCTTAAGGACTGGAGCCTAGATCCAGCCGACGGAGGTCATGAAAACAAGTGACCAAAACCAGCACAAGAGATGCTCAAAGCTAGGGATTCCACCACTATGCTTGTACTGTTTAAATCACTGACTCAGTTCCACCATGATTATTGCTCAGTATTTGCTTTTCCTTTCAGAGCATGGAGAGCTTTCTGAAAGAGAGAGAATACAAAGAACATATACAGCACACACAGACACGATAAGGCACTTAAATTATTGGGACCCTCTCAAAGCTGTCAAAATGTATTTTCTAGAAAGATGAGAGATATATGAAATAATATATACATAGAGGATACTAGAAGGCCAGGTCCAAAATTTGCACAGCAAAATATAACCATTGAAGAGTAGAGGTGACATAGGTACAATCAGAAAGCACTGTATGAACATCAGAGGTCCACATTTATTCAGTACTCTCCCAGCAAGCATAAGAAATATTGCTGCAAAGTGGACTTCAACAAATCTTGGTGCCTTCTTTTGACAATTATTTCTTCAAGAAATAATCAGACAAGTTCCTGCAAAAAATGCTGAACTGGGTTGTAGTGGATATGTTAGTCTGTGAACTGCTCTAAGCAACAGCCTGTTAGACCAAGTTATCAAAAATCAAGCATGGCCTCAAGTACAATCCATGTACAAGTCCAAGAAAATGGGGCAAGACTATAGAATAAAAAAAAAAAAAAAAGAGCCCACAGCCCGAGACTAAACCAACCAGACCCGAGGGGGACAGACCTCACAGCCCAGGACGACTAGCACAAACCACAAATAGTAGAGGACCCAGGCACTGTGCTGGGAAGGCAGAGGGTATGCTGCCTGCAGGTTACAGGATGCAGCAGATACACACGAGAAGCCCAAATGGCCTCAAATCAGAAGGCAGAAAGCAAACAGAGACCATAAAAAAAAGGAGAGCACAGGAAATGGGCTGAAAGACCCAGAGGAGGCACCTCGGACAGACACCACAGCCAAGGCCAGCACCAACTTATCAGAACCCTGGA
The DNA here is from genome assembly GCF_040958095.1 of Procambarus clarkii. Classification (NCBI taxonomy): domain Eukaryota; kingdom Metazoa; phylum Arthropoda; class Malacostraca; order Decapoda; family Cambaridae; genus Procambarus; species Procambarus clarkii. The sequence continues at coordinate 4,241,930 of NC_091213.1, forward strand.
GTAAAGAGCCAGAAGGTTTCAAGACACAACACTCAGTGAATGAAGGATAAAAAGCACAGAAGACCAAGCCAACCAGCCCAGATATTGCATGGAAGAAAATCCAAGAGCCCACTGTACATAGTGTGGGATCAGAAAACAGAGCCTAAGACAACACAAAGAAGACATGTGAAAGTGTCAGCAAATGGAACGTGATCTGCCACACAACCACTAATGAAGAATTCAACATTACACAACCTTCCCATCTATAAAACTATACAGTATTATATATAGGAGCTACTTTTTAATGGTTCAAAAGACAGTATATTATCTAGAGACATAACTGATAGAAATATGATTCCACTGAAGCTGCGGTTCACCATTTATTACACGAGTAAGAAGACTGCCAACTTGCCCATGAAGACCTCTCCCAATGCCAAACAAAATGGCTTGAAAGAGATAAATGTTGTTTATGCCTTCAAATGCCTGCTTCAGAATGCTCAGGCCGAGCACCTTCAGTAAATAAACAGGATAAAAAATATCTTTCAAGGCACCTCCATTAAAAATCACAATTTCTACAAATAACCAAATCATATCCAGAGAGATCCTGATCAGCAATACCAAAATAATTGAAAGATACAGTGACAATAAATTAGACATCAAATGCCATCATCCAATTTTCAACAGCCAGCTGACATCTAGGTTAAGTCTTACCATCTACAAGACCAATACAGAACTGCCAATTTACACACCTAATGCCCCAACCAACAAACAAGAAGCAGGACCAGATTACCAGGTCTTCTCTACAGGGTAACCAACCACCCCGCCTTTTATCGCACTCATATTTAATATGTATTACTGTTTTTATGTTCACTTTGCCTCTACTTCTGAGGATGCTAAATGGTATCTTAGTGAAATGTGTCAGGCCCATTAAAAGCATAAAATGAACTTTGGAGTTAATTTTTTAACTTTCTTCCCAAACTAAGAAAATGCAAGAAATCTAGATTAGATTCATGCTAGAATCATTGTTCTCACCCATTCAGTCAAATACAACAACACACATCTACAACAAAGGCTTTCAAAATATTAGTGTATATACATACACATACACAGTGTACTTTATATATATATATGAATTAAAGAGTTTAAAATAAATATATAAATATAGATCTGAGGAGAATCGGCAAATGTTTTCAACCTTATACTATGCCATGGATAATCTTCCAGTTAACTAGTATCAAAAACTCGTATACTGAGTAAATGACTTCCCGAAGTTATCATGTCATTACTTCTGTGTATAAACCTAATCATTAGTTAGCAAACTAAGGACTGCTGTCATCAGAGAAAAAATAAATCACATGGCACTTTTATGAAGATTTTGAATCTTACAGTTTCTCCTTTTGTGTAAAAAATAAATTAATTTTAACAATCCTTCCAATTGATGAATTATCTCCCAAAGACTAATTATTCTTTCTAAGATATTATTTGTTATTGGAAGATTCACTGACAGCTGTTGCCATATCAGGTCGATCAAAAGATAGAGTGCTTGTGCTAATGGGAATTGGACTAGATATACTAAGAGTAGGTAGCCGTCCCTCTCTTGATGCCCTGATGGCCTGCAGGACTGCTACAAATTCCAACTCTTTTTGAGTTGGCCGTTCATTATCCAGACAGATCTCTGACACCCGCTGGCCGAAGAGCTCAAGTACCTTCGTACGGTAATCCACTACTGTCGCTACAGGATTACCTGTAATGATTAGAGTCTCCAAACAAGGAAGACGAGATATATGACTGACTTCTGATATTTCACAGATATTATTAGTCGAAACATTAAGTGATGATAACGAATAGAGCTTACTTAAGCCTTTTAAAGAGGACAGATTATTTTGTGACAGATCTAGATCAACCACATTACCAAGCTTGGTGTGCATATCTTGTAAAGTGGTGAAAAGATTATTTGACAGATTAAGTGATACTAAATGTGGTAGCTTAGTTAAGCATTCCACTGATGATAACTTATTAGAACTAAGATTTAGCTTTTCAACATTAGGCGTCAGAGCAACCGACTCATCAATATGGGTGATCTGGTTGCAGCTAACATCAACATCCTGAAGCAACAACCACCTGTAGGGGTCAGTGCCATCAACACTTTCTTTGTATACGGCATCACAGAGGAGAACATCAGACATTTGCACCATGCCACTGTACTTCACTTGCAAATATTTGGTAGTCCTTCTAACTGCTCCAAGATGACCTATTTGAGAAACACTGGCGTTCTTCAGTGTTAGTCTCTCAACATTCTTGAATGTGTTCAGGGTGTAGGGAAGATTATTTTGGATGATGTTGCTTGTTCTGCAAAAACAGAAGGATGGTTAATGTGCATGACTCAATCTGCTTTGCTAGAAAAGTGACAAATTAGTTAATTTTATATGCAGTACGAGCATGACTCAATCTGCTTTGCTAGAAAAGTGATAAATTAGTTAATTTTATATGCAGTACTGTATTATAGAAAGCTATCTTATATAATAAGTAATATTAAAATATAAAACCAGCATTGAATGTCATGAATTGCCTTTTTCTGGTAGGACTGTGGTGACTCCCTGAAGCTGGCTCGCTGAGATAGCTCCAGATGAGTCGCATCAGCTGAATGATGTTTCAGTAGGCCATTCAGAGTTCTGAATGGCCTACTGGCGCCCACAGAGGCACAGGAAACAGGAGATTGTTACAATCACCCTCATCAAGAAAACATCCAGAAACTAAGTGAAGCAATACTTAGCAATATGATACAATAATCGGGGAGCCGGTCGGCCGAGCGGACAGCATGCTGGACTTGCGATCCTGTGGTCCTGGGTTCGATCCCGGGCACCAGCAAGAAATAATGAGCAGAGTTTCTTTCACCCTATGCCCCTGTTACCTAGCAGTAAAATAGGTACCTGGGTGTTAGTCAGCTGCAATGGGCTGCTTCCTGGGGGTGGAGGCCTGGTTGAGGACCGGGCCACGGGGACACTAAAAAAGCCCCGAAATCATCTCAAGATAACCTCAAGATAAGATACAGACAACTGAAAGGCACACAAAGAAAAAACTGAAGCAGCAAATGATTCCACAAGTAACTGACTAAATAGCTAGATCAACCCCCTCCTCCGTCCTCCCCACTAGTTATGGCTAACCACCAACAGGAGCTCCCAACTTTCAAGTCATCAGAACCTCGGTCCACAGCTGAAAGCTCTTGAACCGATAGACCTTAAGAGGGGGGGAAGGAGGGAGGAGGGAGCCACTGAGGCCCTACCATAAAGAGGCATTTCATAACAATCAATGCTGATTTTATGGAGGGGCCAGACAGTGACTCCCTGAAGCTAACAACAAAGTAGAAAGAAAACTAAGGACTTACCAAAGACAAGAGTGAAAACAACTCACGAAGAGAGCTTGGGATAGGAAACCTGACCAACCCAAAACACAAGCTTGACAGGGACCAGGGATATACTGATTAGGAAACGGGCTGCCAGGACCTTGGCAAATGCCAGGGTCCTGGCGTTTGCCCCATGCCTGGCCGAAGCAACTTGTTTGCCTCTCGCCTGGCCGAAGCAACTTGTTTGCCCCTCGCCTGGCCGAGGCAACCACCCCAAGGCGATTACTCTGCGAATGCTCATGACTCGTGATGTCATCGAGATACTTCCTGGCTTCACCCAGCCAACGTTACATACAATTATTTTTTTTTATTCTTCCCTGATCATAGAACTCAAACAATATTAGGCAGAATTTTTTTCCGCACACCAGCATGTTGTCAGCTATAAACAAGGGCACAGAGCAGGGGTTAAAAGTTCTACATCATTGTGTACATGATAAAAAAAAATAGTTCACAAAACTAATTTATAAATCACATTTGGCAATTCAAATACAGGAGGTAATGGCAGATAATGACTGGAGTTGTTTAAGGGTCAAGAAGATAAAATAAAAATAAATGAAGTACAAAGAAAATTATCTATTCACCTTAGACAATAATTGCTTCCTTCGATGACCAAATGTCGAACCTGGGAAACAAAGTCAACCACATGACTGAAATCTGTCTCTTGCTCTGATGCAACGTTGGTAGGAAGAGGATTTTTGAGCCGGTAGGAGATGGCATGCAGCTGTGGAATACAAAATTTATTAGGGCCCAAAGGTTCCACCAGCCTTGGAACATCAAAAGCCAAAACAGAAAAAAATCAGCATTCAATGATAGAATGCCTCTTTCTGGTGAGTTCTTTCGGTGGCTCCCTAGGCTAACTGCCTCAGGAAGTCACTGAAGAAAGCCCTCCCCAAAAGGAGAGAATGCAAATTTATGATATCAAATCAATTTTGTGGTATTTGCTTCAACATGGTTTCAAAATCATGCAGACACATGTATGTGAGAGAGAGACTTACCTGCTTAATCCTTTGGCTTCAACAAGCAGGAATACTTGTTTTACAAAAAAATTTCATTTACCATGATAAGCAAGTTCTACCAATATAAACAATAATTTATGTTGAATGTAATGAAATGCCTCTTTGTAGAGGCATTTCTGGGTCCCCCATAGAAGGTCCCTCAGTGACTCACTCTAGCTAAACACCTGTATAGCCCCCACACACCATGTTACATGTTACACCAGGCCCTTGTGATTCGTAAAAAGCTTACCAGAGACCAGAGGCCAAAACCTGGGGCCAGATTCACGAAGCAGTTGCACAAGCACTTACATACATAAAAGAATACATCTTTTCTCAATCTTTGGCGGCATTGTTTACAATTATTAAACTGTTAATGAGCTCCGAAGCACCAGGAGGCTGTTTATAACAATAACAACAGTTGATTGGGAAGTTTTCATGCTTGTAAACTGTTTAATAAATGTAACCAAAGCCGTCAAAGATTGACTAAGTGAACTGAGAGAATAAGGCAACAGAAAGGCAGAGTGAAACAAAACAAACACCAATGTAAATATGAACAACTCTTAAAAACTAGGTGCACAGTCATTAGGCTATTTCCTAATAGCCTAATGACTAGAAAGTGGAATTTCATTACATTTAACACCGGAGCCGGTCAGCCGAGTAGGGAGCCAGTCGGCCGAGTGGACAGCACGCGGGACTTGTGATCCTGTGGTCCTGGGTTCAATCCCAGGCGCCGGCGAGAAACAATGGGCAGAGTTTCTTTCACCCTATGCCCCTGTTACCTAGCAGTAAAATAGGTACCTGGGTGTTAGGCAGCTGTCACGGGCTGCTTCCTAGGGATGGAGGCCCGGTTGAGGACCGGGCCGCGGGGACACTAAAGCCCCGAAATCATCTAAGATAACCTCAAGATAACACTTGTTTTCTAGGAAAGCTCCCACAGTGGCTTTCTGTAGCTATCTCACCACAAAGAACAAAAGCAAAAATGGGACTCACAGTTGGGGAAAAGAGGACATATGCAAGAAACCCCAAAGAAGCAGGAATCAGTGCCGGATAACACTGCCCAGTACCAAACAAGCATGGTTCGGCCAAGGCCCATTAACAAGATATTATGCCATCCATACCGTGTTAGAAATGCCAAAATCCTCAACCCTTAGTACCAGCCCATTACATGTTAAAATGATCATGCTTACTACATGCTACTTGAGTCCTTGGGTGTCCACAAGTCAGGATGAATCAGGGGCCTCGTAACATAACAGAAAGAAGTGGCCAACCCAAACTCAAAAGAAGGGGGGCAATGCATATATGAAATCACATTAATGTGAAGTATCAGTGAGAAAATCTTTCCAAACCATGGGGAAGATTTGAACCCACTGGTTCAAATCCGCTGGTACTCCCAACAAATGCCCCAGACCACTACACCACGACATAGTAAAAGTATGTCGTGATGCTTTTATGAGGCTTCCACTGAAGCCCTGATTGGGCTTCACTAGAAGCCTCAGGATCAATAGAGGATTCAGTGAAATCCAATGTTGCATTGCTTTTATATAGCACTTGAAAGGGGTCAGGATAAGGATCTGGGATGGGATGAGGGAAAGGAATGGTGCCCAACCACTTGGATGGTCGGGGATTGAACACCGACCTGCATGAAGCAAGACCGTCACTCTACCGTCCATCCCAAGTGGCCGGGGCAACCTGTCATAGTGTTGTGGTCTGGGACATTTGCTTGGGAGTACCAAGTGTGCAGGTTCAAATCCTCATCATAGCTCCTACTGATTTTCTCAAGAAGGCACCATCAAGATGAAAACTGTTCTGAAACCTCCACACACTGGAAGGCTCCAAAGATTACAAATTATCCAGGGAATGAAAGCAGGGAGGAGCCACTGAGGAATCCACCTTAAACACAGATGGAAGGTAAAATAAACCTTCCATCAGTGTTAGGTTTGAATTTTCCTTGTTTGAGAATACAAACAAGTACTGTAGTAGTTTGTATTCTCCATCTTAGAATGCAGTGGTACCTTGAATTACGAGCGTCCTTGGTTACGAGTTTTTCGGGTTACGAGTAGGAGTTGCTCGGAAAATTTGGATCAGGATACGAGGGTGTTAATACACGTACGAGCCGACCTAGCGCGTGGTGGCACGGCGATCGCACCTCAGTTCACCAGAGCCTCGCGCTCAGTGACTATTCCACCTGAATTCTTCACAAGGATTTACAGTTTTTTGTTGGATTTTTGGCCCTTTGAGCATAAAAGTTGTTATTATATATCTCGCTATGGGTACCAAGAAAGCCAGTGGTAAGGTTCAACCTAAGAAAATAGTTGTGAGTAGAGGCAGTAGAAGATGTCCCTTCCTCATTAAGAAAATGTGTGAAGTATGGGAAGAACTGCATAGTTTTGTTGAAAAAAATCCCCCAGATAAAGCTGTAGCAGGCCGTTGCATTGACCTTTAAAATGACAATGTGATATCTTACTCCAGACAAGTGTTGCAAAGAAGGGAAAAACAATCTTCAATGGATCATTTCTAGTGAGAAAATCAAGCAGTGAGCCACAACCAGGACCTAGTGGTATGCAGGCAAGACGTGCCAGAGAGTGCACGCCAGAAAAATCTTTACTGCCTGATGTTATAATGGAAGGGGACTCCCTTTCCAAAAAGTAACACCTCTCCTCCTCCCCCTGCCTCACCATCTTCCATACACCAACAGGAGTCATCAGCAAGGGTAAGTAATAACTTGAACATACTTTTGTAGTGTAGATCTGGATGAATTAGGTATAAAATTTAATTTGAAATGAGGTTTTTGGGTAGTCACAAATGGATTAATTCATTTCCCATTATTTCTTATAGGGAAATTAGCTTCGGTTTACAAGTTTTCAGGTTACGAGCTGTCTCCAGGAACGGATTAAACTCTTAAACCGAGGTACCCCTGTACTCCTCTGCAGAGAGAATCCACATTATTGGTTGAAGGGCACCCAAGGACTCCTCAGGCTCCAGCCAACCCCAGTCACTCCAGGAAATGAAGGCTCTGGGGCGTTGTCTCAATGTGGTAGAGCGTTGTCCCACACCAATGGTTGAGGACAAAAGTGTCTACACCCACAGGAAAAGATTATGGCCATAATATCCCACAAAAAATAGAAGACAGTGAACTCTTGGCAGGAAGCGTTAGCTCAACCACCTCCACCACGATGTGGAAGGGAAGATTCCCCAAGAAGGCCCAACCTCACCCAAACATCCCTGGACTCTGAACCCTGAAGCAACGAGGAAGATCCCAAAACCCACCGAACAACATCTGACAGGCCTGGAAAGGAGATGGAGCTTGGAGCAGGTGGACACTACCACCTGTTCCAAATCTGAGTCATAGAAAGACAAAGAAGCTAACACCACGACAATCACATTGACAATGAGCCGCAAACAATGTACATGGTATAAACCTCTCCATTTAAAGCTGAAGCTACCTGAAAGGCTGAGTCCCAAGAGGAAGCATGGGCTTCAGGGTGGATGGTATTCCCCACCCAGCAGGCAGCATGGTGGAGGCAGTAACAATGGCCATCAGAATACAACAAAACCAAGACGTATTATTTAAATTCACATCCAGAGAGAGAAGCATTGGAGGGCCAGTGCATGAAGAACCCTACCAGGGGGCCAGGTTTCGGTCTCTGGTCTCCAGTAAGCTTACAATGGCTTGTAAGGGCCTGGTAGGTTTTGAATTGGGTGGAAATATCCAGGTTGCTAGTAACAGGGAGCCTCCTTACGAGCCCTCCTAGAAAAAGAGCCTTGTCACATCTAGAAAAAAAAGAGCCCTGTCACATCTAGAATAGAGTTGCATTTGCCAAGTTGGATTTTAAATTATGCCCTGGGAAGAACTACACATTGTATAAGAGCTTTTTATCTACACACAATGCCTGTTTTTTTTTTTTTTTGTATTTAGCATATTTAGCAATTTCTAGTATGTGGAATGGGGAAGTTGATTTACACCATTCAGTTAATAGTGTTAATAGTTAATGACATGAGGGTACATTTTCAAGGATGTGTAAGCTGATATAGCATTCAGGTAAGAAATACAAACAAAAAATATACATTTACTTGCTTACCTGCAAAGGTGTGAAGTTTACTGGCTGGCAGTTAAGGAGTAGTTTGTCACCCTCACTGAAGAAATGTCTTGCAAGCGACTGAAGAAGGTGTGTCAGTTCATAGTGTTGAAAGTCAAGAAATTCTACCAATTCTTGAGGTAATGCATGGTGCATAAAGTTTATGATGGTCTGAAAGAAGGTAATATCAAGTTGATAAAGCTCACACTATGACAAAATACATATCTAGAAAATCCCTTACTCATTTTGCACACATGCACTATTCATTATGATATAAGAGAGGTTAGAGAATGGGAGACATCATAGTACAGGTAACTTGAATTTATAAGAATTATAAAAGTATTGGGCGAGTTCTACAATGTATGCAAATGGTACAAATTTATTTTTAAGAGAGGAGATAAATAAGAAGAAAGTTAAAATGCAGGCGATGAGTCACAATAACATGGCTAAAGTACGTTGACCAGACCACACACTAGAAGGTGAAGGGACGACAACGTTTCGGTCCGTCCTGGACCATTCTCAAGTCGATTGCGAATGGTCCATCGACTTGAGAATGGTCCAGGACGGACCGAAACGTTGTCGTCCCTTCACCTTCTAAGGTTAAAATGTTTGAATTTTATAACAAAGTTCAAATCAAAATACACACATTTGGAAGGAAGCCAAAGACAGGTGGTCCTGTGGACTCTTTACCACTGGCTGAAAACGAGCTTCTAAGTGAAGCAGAGATGCAGGCAACAGGGAGAGGGAAGATGACCAAGAATCTTAAACCTGGTCTAAACAGGTCTGAAGCTGCAACAAAACCAAATGAGACTTTTGCCAATTCACCAACAACCTGAACCTAGCAAGCTAGGAAAGAACAAGATCCCCTCCATTTAGACATTCAGACTGGCTAGGAACCCAAACCAACCAGTCGTGAGGTGGGCTAAGGTGTGAACCCCTAACAAACCACAAGGTGACAAACCATTACACACGCCATACTAGTGAATGTCCGAGGAGACAGATTCAAGCCAAATAGGTGAACCCAGTAGCGTTAAGCTTGACATTCCACCACTAAAGATAGCCAGTCCCTGAACTGGGGATAAATTGGAACATGCCAATAGATGTCCTGAAGTTCCTCTGGCACAAACTGGTAATCGATCTGCAATACCAGGTAGAGTAGACCTGAGCTATCTGGTTACCAGTCTCCATGGTGTAGTGGTAAGACACTCGCCTGGCGTTCCGCAAGCACTTTGTCCAGGGTTCATATCCTGGCAGGGAAGGATTTACTGGGCGCAAATCCTTAACTGTAGCCTCTGTTTAACTCAACAGTAAAATGGGTACTTAGTTGTAAAAATGATTCTTCGTGGGGGTTGTATTCCAGGGACCATAGGATTAAGGACTTGCCCAAAACGCAACGCATACTAGTGGCTGTACAAGAATGTAACAACTCTTGTCTATATCTCAAAAAAAAAAAAAAAACTAAGATGGTTTTGCAGGAAGTTGGTCAAGGAATGAAGTTATTCAACCCTAATGGTCATGAATGTACCAATGGTCTAGCAAGTCCTGCTTGGGGGACCAGGAACAACCAACACACCAACTGCAGGGCAGGGATTAACTCGACCACTCCAGCATCCAACCATTCCGCAACGACGGTGACGACCCATGGATAAGACCTCAGGCCCTTGATCCCCCAACACCAAAGGAGGGGTTAAGGACAACCTCCACTGTAGGCCCTGAGACACTACACAGAAAGCAAATGCATTGTGAGACCAAGATGTAAAATGGGCCAGATGTCCTCCCATAGTGCCCTCAAAGTGGTGAACTGCAAAAGGGCCATAGCATGAAATTCCCAAGCCAATGCACCCTTCTGTGATGTACGAGTGATGCCAAACTAAAGGGGTGAAATCCAAAGCAAGCACTATGGCCTAAGAGTCTTGACTCCTCTGGAAGTCCGTCCCAACCAATAACAGGCAAGGACTTACTCCAAAACTGCCTCCCGTAAACAGTGGGGACAAAACCCCATTGCAAAAACAGACAACTGAGCAGCTCAAAGAACAGGACACAGCATCCACAGGAAGCAAAAAAAGGCAAAAAGGGTGGAGGACAAAGAGAAATCTAAAACACAGACCAGCACTGCCTTCTGGAATACGACCCCCCACGAAGAATCGTTTTTACAACCAAGTACCCATCTTACTGTTGAGTTAAACAGAGACTACAGTTAAGGATTTGCACCCAGTAAATCCTCCCCGGCCAGGATACGAACCCATGACAGAGCGCTCGCGGAACGCCAGGTGAGTGTCTTACCACTACACCACAGAGATTTTGATGAGGGTCAGGATGGACCAAAACTATGTCACTTTCACTTCATTTCATTTTTGTGGGTTAGGTTAACAAAAAGATTTTCCATTGTATAACCATTCAAAAAGTTTTGAATATTTCAAACTAATAATGCAAAGCTGTTCTTTATATATATCACACAGACACTGCAAATTTTGTACTCAAAAAACAGATACTCAACAACTATATAACTTTATAATATGTTAAAATTATACAAACCTGTAAGTAGAGTTGTAGATCAGCTCTTCTTTTTTCTATAAAAGAAGGATCCTTGTTGCCGATGATCTTTTTGGGAGGCAGAAGGTCTCTAGCAACCCCATGGTTGCCGACAAGTTTATCGTGAAGCTCGGCAAAGGCATTGTAGCGCTGCTTTACAGACCACTGAGCAGGTCCCACATTCAAGATAATATTATACAAAGTGACGCCATCACATTGCTCTGTACTTGGAATAGTTACACCAATATGATGCTCACGACCCAAAGATGCCATCTGTTGAGAAACAAGTAACAAATACAATAACATAACCTTAACAGTATAGATTGCAACATAACATAACTTCTGGTAGATCAGAAGGGTAGAGTCTAGCAGTGCAAACCTTGAATTAATGGAAGAAGGTGTTTGTTAGACAAAGGTGACTCAATACACAGACCAGCCGACCAGATTACATGTAGGCAGAGTGAGGACTCTGTGTAGGAAGTGAGAGGACTCCGTGAAGGATGTTTGAGGACTGTGTAGGAAGTGAGAAGACTTGGTGAAGGATATGTGAGGACCGTTTTTTTTTTTTCCTACCACAGACGTGGCCACACATTTACAATACTAACCAGCATATATACATTTTCTTTTGTCCTCCATGGACAGGGTTAGAGATGTGTTAAACATATAGTTCAAGGGTTTATTGAACAATCAGCCACAGAAGGTGATTCGGTGCTTTTAAAATGCTAAGCTAACCTGCATACGTAAATACATAGATACGCAGATTTACGTATGCCCTACGACCGTGTTTAAGCCAGGTTTTGAACTCAAAGTATTCACAACCACTCCCACACTTCCTCACAAATGTCCTTGACTCTACAGATCAAACCCTGGAATAGCCATTACCTGCTAACCTACTTGCATCTGCATACCTATGTATACACGTGTACATACACGCGTCTGCATACCTATGTATACACGAGGAAGGAGCAAGGAACGCCTGGAGACACAGGGCGCGTCAGCTGACCATCACAAACACTCATGGCTCACCGTAAACAAACTTGCGATTCTCATCTCTTCTTCTTAACTTTCCACCATAAATAAAAAGTAATGGTGCCATTTAAATGAATTATATTGCTTTATATTTTAATATTGTTTTATTTTTATATGTAATACAGAGTTTAAATAGCAAATTTTCTTAAAAGCAATCATATATTAGTTATGGGGTTCAAAAGGAGCCAAAAACTATATTGTTCTACGTCATTGTTGCACTTTCAATTACGCTACCCTAACCTAACCGATAATCTAACCGTAACCTAACCGATACTAATTTATCTAAAAACCAACCTGACGCAAACTAAGTTAAAATAACTAAAATAAACTATCAATGTTGGCTTTATATCTGCTGTATGCGAGGTATGTGACGTCACTGTGACGTCACGGGCTCACATCCTGGGACCGTTTTGGAGAAGAGTGTTACTGTAGGTTGTAGGTGAGGAAGTGTCAGAGGCGGAGCTCCACCGTAAGATGTTCTCGCTGTTTTATTAACGTAATGGGTTATATTCGAGTCCCTGGTCGCTGAATATGCCGGTGCAATACTTGTCAATGTTTAAGGCGTGTGCTGCATGATGTTGTTAAACTGATCACCTGCCAAGATCCCCTCCGCGGACTTGAAGGGGGGGAAAAAAAATCGGATCACATTTGGGGGCCATGGCGGCCCAAGACAGTCAGGTTAAACCAATATTTCAGCCTCCAGACTTGTTAACGCTTTAGTTGAGTAGCCCTTGTGTGTGTGATGCATGCTTGTGGAAATATTACACCACAGCTTGTAGTGACTTATTGCCTTTCACAGTTCATGTGCTTTGGTAAGGGCCAAAGGTTACTTCTATGATACGAGCCTTTTTGGTGCCTTCATTTGATAATTACTTACTCGACCCACTAATGTACCAAATTTCGAAGGGACAGTAAATATATCAATATATATTTATTCGTCGATACGAGTTATTTTGAAGCCGTGATAACGTCATGCTGTCAAATTGTCTACGGGCTTTTCACATGTAGTGTTGTCTGCACATTAATAGTAACTTTGTTCACAGTAGGCCTCGTTCATAAGAATCATTTTGTAATTGTGTGTATGTGTTGCTATCTTGCGATACAAATGCATTGCAAGACAAGAACACTTGTCTTGCAGTACAAAACAATACAGTTTATTCACCTTCTTGCAAGAATGTGAATAAATATTTACTTGTAAAAAGCTAACATTTCAGTGGTGTAAAACTGAGATCAGATGCAAGTATTACGGTACAATTAATAAATATTAAAAGTATATGTGCCACATATATTAACTGTTGCCTAGCTAGCTTTGTGTAATAAACAATTATTTTTCTGTGAATATTACGTGGTGCAATGTATTGAAGTCGGTCAGGAAATGACGACAAAATTTTCCATCACTTGCTTCAGGCATTAATTATATAATAAGTTTGCATCTCATATTTTTATCTTGTAGTATTATTTGCCAGTTTGCTATTAGTGTTACATATAGACAGTGTTTACTGTATGTGTTTGTCATAATAGAGTAGCCAGAATGTTTTGGTTAAATTGCTCTTTTCCTACTCACTAAATAAACAAAAAATGCTTTTGCTGATTTAAATACATTTATAAAAAAAAAATTGCTTTTCTGCCCTAGCCTCTTTCATATTTGAAAATCATATCAGCGTATTTACATTAAACATTTCATTACACATTACACATTTCATTATTTTACATTAAATATTTACTTTAGTCATTATTGTGACTATATTAAATGAAGGCTGAGGAACAACAGCGGACCACCAGAAAGGATATTTCTTTACAATAAATGGCTCATTTTTGTCAATAAATGTTGATACGTTCACATGTCCAGTAACTAGACATCATCCTAGGGATGTGAAAATTAACTGATACGCAGACGATGAGTCACAATAACGTGGCTGAAGATATGACCAAACCACATGCCAGAAGATGCAGACTATAACAACGTTTCGATCCGACCAGGGAAACATGTCAATGGATTTGATAATAGTCTGGACTGGGAGCCGAGCGAACAGCACGCTGGACTTGTGATCCTGTGGTCTTGGGTTCGATCCCAGGCGCCGGCGAGAAACAATGGGCAGAGTTTCTTTCACCCTATGCCCGTTACCTAGCAGTAAAATAGGTACCTGGGTGTTAGTCAGCTGTCACGGGCTGCTTCCTGTGGGTGGAGGCCTGGTCAAGGACCAGGCCGCGGGGACACTAAAAAGCCCCGAAATCATCTCGAGATAACCTCAAGATGGTCCAGGACGGACGAAAACGTCGTTGTATCTTCATCTTCTTCTAGTGTGTGGTTTGGTGTTCAATATAGCCCTTAGCTATTGCTTACAATTGTAGCCATTAGTTTATTCTATGCAGGAAAAAGGATACAGTATTTGGTTTTCATAGTCCAATGTAACAGTACTGTACATGAAAATCAATTTGCAGTACTGTATTTTCATTACAAGAAGAGAAATTAGCCAAAGTTGGCATAATAATTGCAAGAATAATATGCAGGTACAGTTCCTACCTAATGTTGTTATATCTATTTCAGACTACAATGGGAAAAAGACACAAATTTTACGAAAAGGGTAAAAAGCGCCGGCGTGATGATGGATTCTCTGATGAAGAGGAGAATGCAGAACTGGAAGGTGTTCCACAAGCTTCTAAACAAAATGTTGAGGTAATAGTTTAAAATAGGTATTAGCTAATCGAGGAATAACTAGATCTGATTAATGAAGATACTTTATGGGCAAATTACACAGTGAAAAATTAATTTCAACCTGTCATATAATGGATAACTACCAGGAAAACCTGTCTATAAAGAGATTTCTCCCTCAGAGACCGGCCGAGCGGTTCCCAGAGATTTCTCTGGGAGCCTGTCGGCCGAGCGGACAGCACGCTGTACTTGTGATCCTGTGGTCCTGGGTTCGATCCCAGGCGCCGGCGAGAAACAATGGGCAATGTTTCTTTCACCCTATGCCCCTGTTACCTAGCAGTAAAATAGGTACCTGGGTGTTAGTCAGCTGTCACGGGCTGCTTCCTGGGGGTGGAGGCCTGGTCGAGGACCGGGCCGCGGGGACACTAAAAAGCTCCGAAATCATCTCAAGATAACCTCATTGCCAATATTCCTCAAAATCCTGCTCCTTAAAGCTTATGTTTCCAAAATAAAACTATGAATCCCCATGAACCAAGCCCATTAACTATCCTACACCCAAAACTGTTAAAGATTTTCTATGAAATATCTTGGAAACTCATTTTAATGAATAATTAAGGTGATACAATTTTTATAGCCATTTTCAGAATAAAATTTGTAGCACTTCCTCTAACATCCACAAGTGAACAACAAAAAACACAAGATATAATAATTTTGAAAAATATGATCTGCAGGAAATTACTTTTCCTAATTTACCCGAATTTACCTGAGGGTCACTAACACTAGTGGCTCGACGAGGATAGGAAGCCGGTGGCTTGTTGAAGGTTCCATCCCCCCCCCCTCCCCCCATTTAAATTGCCTACCACACTTCCGTGGAAATAAACATTCCATTCACCTAGGCTGTATGGGTCTCGAACCCCTCCATATGCCTTGATGATCTTTTCCAGTTGGTCTTGAAAATTTAACAGCGTTTTGGTATTTACGGCTTCAGCAGGTAGAATGTTCCATGGGTTTATAACCCATTTGGGTGAAAAAAGCATCTCCTGTTCTCAGTCCTACATTGTGGCTTGTTGAGCTTGAAACCGTTGCTCCTTGTTTGTGTTACATCTTACCATTTGAAGAAATTGTTCGGATCAACATCCTCTAACTTGTTCAGTATTTTAAAATGGACTAATGATCTGGATTAAAATTAAATTTCACAGGGTCCTCCAGAATTCTGGATTTTTTTTTTTTTTTTTTTTTTTTTTTTTTTTTTTTTTTTTTTTTGACAAATTTGGAATTTGGAGAAGGTATTCTAGTAGCCAAATTTGATCTGTTGTTTAGAGGAGTCTGTATTAGGGAGGTCTGGATTTGGGGGTTAGCACTACTGTGAAATGAATTTGGTATATTAATGGGTTCTATAAAATTTCATACATGTTTTAATATGAACTGTTTTAAAATTTTATATAGTATATAGTATATTTTATGTAGTATTTGTTTTGCAGGAACGTGGAGACCAGTCAACTCCTAAAGATCAATATGGAGCTTTTGACTATCGATCACAAATGGAGCTAAGAGAAGACCATGAAACACGCCCACTCTGGATTGCAACGAATGGCCACATCTTCTTGGAATCCTTTTCTCCTGTTTATAAACATGCCAAAGATTTCCTTATCACCATTGCTGAACCTGTGTGTCGTCCAGAGAACGTGCACGAATACAAATTGACAGCATACTCGCTCTATGCTGCTGTAAGTGTTGGTTTACAGACCCATGATATTATTGAATATCTCAAGAGACTTTGCAAAACAACCTTACCCCCTGGAATCTGTCAGTTTATACAAAGTTGCACGCTCTCATATGGAAAGGTTAAATTGGTGTTGAAGAAAAATCGGTATTATGTTGAAAGTGATTTCCCAGATGTTATCCAAAAACTTATCAAACATCAAACCATCCAGGAGTGTATGTTGAGTCCTAGCGAAGGAATAGTGAGCACAGAGAAGCAAAAATCCCAAGCTATCATGTTCACAAGTCACCAAGCTCAGCTGGCAGGGGGTTCGGAGGACGTGAAGGCTGATGGCAAGACGGATGGTGGTGATGCTAATGGTGTCAACAAGGAAGGCGATGGAGCTGTGCCCGAAGATATTACAGATTTTTATGATAAAATTGATAAAGCTGATGAGGAGGAGGATGAAGATACAAATCTTAAGACTTTATCTTTTGAGGTGAATCAAGATCAAATTGAATTGCTACAGAAAACATGCATAGGACTTGATTACCCATTGCTGGCTGAGTACGACTTCAAAAATGATACTGTGAATGAGGATATTAAAATCGATCTTAAACCATCTGCTGTGTTACGACCCTACCAGGAGAAAAGTTTACGAAAAATGTTCGGAAATGGACGTGCAAGATCGGGTATAATTGTGCTTCCCTGTGGAGCAGGTAAAAGTTTAGTTGGTGTCACAGCCTGCTGTACTGTTAACAAGAAGGCTCTTGTTTTGTGCAACTCTGGTGTGTCTGTAGAACAGTGGAAACAGCAGTTTAAGATGTGGTCCACAGCTACAGATGATATGATTTGTAGGTTTACCTCTGATGCTAAAGATAAGCCATTCAATGCTGGTATCTTGGTGACTACGTATGCCATGATTTCCCATAATCAGAAGCGTGCATATGAAGCCGAACAGACGATGAACTGGCTGAAGGAGCAAGAGTGGGGTATAATGGTTCTTGATGAAGTGCATACTATTCCTGCCAAAATGTTTCGAAGAGTTCTCACAATTGTTCAATCACATTGTAAGCTGGGACTAACTGCAACACTTGTTAGGGAGGATGATAAGATTGCTGACCTCAATTTCCTGATTGGTCCTAAGCTCTATGAAGCCAATTGGTTGGAACTGCAGAAAGAGGGATTCATTGCAAAGGTGCAGTGTGCCGAGGTATGGTGCCCTATGACCCCAGAGTTTTACAGAGAATATCTTATGGCAAAAGTATCAGACCAAAAAATTAAATTGCTCTGTGCTATGAATCCCAATAAATTCAGAACATGTGAATTCCTTATCAAATACCATGAAAATCGCAATGACAAGATAATCGTTTTTATTGATGAAGTGTTTGCACTAATCCATTATGCGAAAACTATGCAGAAACCTTATATATGTGGAAAGACTGGGCAGAAAGAACGAATGGCTATTATTCAGAACTTCAAGTTGAATCCAAAAGTGAATACAATATTCTTCAGTCGAGTAGCAGATACATCATTTGATATTCCAGAAGCAAATGTTTTAATTGAAATATCTTCACAAGGTGGATCTCGGCGTCAGGAAGCTCAGAGATTGGGCCGCATTCTGAGAGCCAAGAAAGGAGCTATCGCAGAAAATTTCAACGCATTCTTTTATGCCCTCCTGTCTCAGGACACACGAGAGATGGGATACTCACGCAAAAGGCAAAGTTTTTTGATTAATCAAGGTTATGCATACCAAGTGATTACACCAACCCAGATGGTGGGCATGGAGGATGAGCAGCTGCACTACACAACACGAGAAGAAAAAGTCCAGCTCCTGGAACAAATCTTGGCCGCTTCTGAATCTGATATGTATGAAGAAGGTGTGTCTAACGAGCGCGGCATGTCTGGATCTCAACGTCGGGTGGGCAATATGGGATCAATGTCGGGTGCGGATGACTCAATTTACGGAGAAAGAAGAAGAGGAGCAAAGAAAGACAGTCACCATCATTTTCTTTTCAAGAAGTTTAGGTCATAGAGCTCAGCATTTTCTTATTATGGACTGTAGATCATGAAGGTATAGTATCTTTTTTTCATCTGATAATTACCTTATCTTGCCTTGTTAAATTACATTTGAACTTTGAGTGGCATTCTTTGAGGGTTTTTTTAAGTTCTAGTGAAATGTTTTTTTATTAATGGCTAAAGGATTACACAATAATGGCCCCAGATGGACCAAAATGTTGTCAATGTTTTGTCTTCAGATTAGTGGATTGGATGTCTGATTGACTAAAAAAATTTAATATTTGTTTGCCTTAATTGTTTTACCATCTTTTTGTATATTTAAGATGGGTAAAGCCCATCTCTATTTTTTTTTTTTATCCCTTCAATTTTTTTTTAATGATCTGTGATATACTAAATAATGTGTTGGAACCCAAATATATTTTGCAATATAAATAAATTTAAATGTATTTTTATTTGATAACCAAGGAGTTTCTTCACTTACAAAATATTTTTTTGTCTAGAAGGTCAGGCAAAATGTTGCTGCTTGTGGTAGACTCCCAACCTCTTTACACACTAAATTGTTTTTCCAAATATTTATATGCATATGCTGTATTGAATTTCATTATAGGTTTTATTGACATTTGTACTGTACAGTATTACCGATATATATAAATTGTACTAATGTATGGCCACAAAGTGCAGGACTTTCAATCGGACATTATTCAGTTGTGATGAAAAGTTAACGGGTGATCGTAATACAGATGGGAAGGGAATTATCAGGAGAAAGTGCTAAGTCATTATGAGTATATAGCACTGGGAAGGGGTCAGGATAAGGATTTGGGATGGGACGGGGGGGGGGGAGGAATGGTGCCCAACCACTTCGACGGTCTGGGATTGAACGCCGACCTGCACGAAGCGAGACCTTCGCTCTACTTTCCACCCCAATTGGTTGGGTGTTGTTTCATGCCTATTATGTGGCTAGTCTGGATGTCTTGAGTTTTCTCGTGATTAGTGTATATTTGGGTTTTCTTCTCCACCCTACCTTGAGGTTATCTTAAGTGATTCAAAGGACCAGTTTCTGAGTGGTCTGGTCAGCTAGGCTGTTTAAGTGGGCTGAGTCATGGATTCTCCTGAACATCATTTCAGATTATTTAAGTTGTTTAAACAAGCTTGGTACTAAGACTAGTTAAAAAAAAAATGTTTTTGGTCGTTTGATTTTGTACGCTTGTTTAGCAAATATTACTGCAAAATCATATAATTGGTATCACTGGAAAGTACAAAAGAAGTTTTATATAGTTTGCAAAAAATGTATAAATACAGTAGTGTATTGTGTAACTATAAAACCAAAATCACGAATCATGATTTCTTTTCGAATATTGTAAAATTGAATAACATTTTTGAAATATGATTTATAAATTTTGCAAGGCCTACTGATTTGCGCATGAAGTGAAAATTTTCAGCAAAATCTGATATTGTAATGGACAAATTCGCAAAAAACTTGTTCACAAAAAAAAGGTGTTCTGAATTTTATTTTTCCCGCCAATAATGTAACTGACAATAATCCTTCTTAATTATATAACATGCTTTGCATATAATTTACAATGACCTGTATTAAACTAATGTTTTGTTTACATAGTAAAAACAAAATACTAGTTCACAAATTAACTTTTTTTGCCAGAAAATTTTACCACCGTCGAAGGTGACTTAAAAATGTGAAACATAAGAGTTAGCCGATTTAATTAAAAATAACGCCTTTTGAACATCCTGCAACCTTGATGGTGCTACATAGTCTCCCCGGCTTGGCGCCTTCTTTTGATAATTAATTACTTTTTAAAATAAGACTAAATGTAGCAATTAAAATTGTTATATTATAAAATATTGAGAAAAACTGTACCCGGATTCATAAACCCGTTACGAACGTGTACATCTTTCCTCAATCTTTGACGGCTTTGGTTACATTTATTAAACAGTTTACAAGCATGAAAACTTGCCAATCAACTGTTGTTATTGTTATAAACAGCCTCCTGGTGCTTCGGAGCTCATTAACTGTTTAATAATTGTAAACAAAGCCGCCAAAGATTGAGAAAAGATGCACAGGTTCGTGTTTACGTACGCCGGGGGACCAGCATGGCGACGGCTGGGGCGACGTACATCATATCTCTCTCTGGAAACTACGATACCGCTGAGGACTTTTAAACAACCTCTAGTACGTGGCACGCATTGGTATAATGATGGTGTTCAGCCGTCTGAGGAGGATAAAGAAGGCGGTATCTTAGACAGCAGACATCATAGTAAAGGTAACAGACGGGATTTGACTGATGAAGATTAAGCACCACAAGAGGTGGCATAAATAGCCAGTAGGTGGCAGATGTTTGGAGTGAAAGTAATGTTTAGTCCGCACACGGGAGACATCTCCCGTCACGCAGGGTGCAGTCGCACCTCCACAGATCTCCAGTATCATCTATTGATACTGGCAAAGGCTTGATGATTGATTGATGAAGATTAAGCCACCCAAAAGGTGGCACGGGCATGAATAGCCCGTAAGTGGTGGCCCATTTGAGCCATTACCAGTATCAATAGATGATACGGGAGATCTGTGGAGGTGCGACTGCACCCTGCGTGACGGGAGATGTCTCCCGAGGCAAAGGCTCAAAAGGGCCACCACTTACGGGCTATTCATGCCCGTGCCACCTTTTGGGTGGCTTAATCTTCATCAATCAATCAATCAACCCCTCATAAAATGTGTTAACTTCAACCACCAACTTATCCCCTGACACTCCCCGAGTGGAACATTTAAGAACTTTAATACAATTCCATCTTCCCGGACCTCCTAGACCAGCAGCATCATGCCAACATCATTTGACCACACGCTATCTGTCAACACATCCGCCTCCACTTTTCACCATTGTATCTGCGTTTCTAATTTTTCATAGTGACGATAATGAGTTATCCGGACCAGTACAGGATTCCGTGTTACCCTCGGCCGGATTGAGTTACCCCTGCGTGGATTGAGTCCTGGAGGGAGCCATTGTGTGGTTACTGTAAATAAGAAATTGGAGGACAATCGATTTTTTTCTGTATTAAAATTGAAACCCTGTTTGGACCAGTTTTAAATCTATACGATGAACAAGAAACTTAATATACCATGCCTATAAGTGATGGAATCACTGAAAATAAATTTTTAATTGTATCAAGATGCCTAGCCTAATACATCCCAACCTCTGCACTGACGCCGTCCAAGCCTTCTTTATCAAAAGTCATCATATCTTGAGGTTATCTTGAGATGATTTCGGGGCTTAGTGTCCCTGCGGCCCGGTCCTCGACCAGGCCTCCACCCCCAGGAAGCAGCCCGTGACAGCTGTCTAACTCCCAGGTACTTATTTACTGCTAGGTAACGGGCATCAGGGTAAAAGAAACATTTTGCCCATTTGTCTCTGCCTAAACCGGGGATCGAACCCGGAACCTCAGGACTACGAATCAGAAGCGCTGTCCACCCAGCTGTCAGGCGCCCTTATCATCCCTAAAAATGGATTACAAAACCTGCAACTGAACTCAAGATTAGGTTTATGATCTCTGCCAAGAGAGCCAACAACGGCACTTTCCCTCACCACAAGAGATTAAGCCTATCCCAATTACTATCCCTACCTTCCCACCCAATATAATAAGTAAAGAACAACCCATTTGCCCGAAACGCATTGCGTAATAGTGGCTTTAGGCATTGTATGTACTAGCTCTATCTATATATCAATCCATTAATGTAACATCACTTGTATGTATATACCTTACCTGAATAAACATCTGAATCTGAATCTGAATCTGAATCTGAATCTATACAGCACATATCAGAGCAGGGGCACCGCTCCAGTGCCAGGTAAGTCTGCTACGGGCTCACCATAGCCCGTGCTACTTGCCCTGCTCCTGAGCCAGTCCACTACGGGCTCACCATAGCCCGTGCTACTTGGAACTTGTTCCGAGTAGCTGAATCTATAACAACAACCCATACAGACACATACACAGCCTCGCTCCTGTGCCAGGTAAGTCCACCACGGGCTCACCATAGCCCGTGCTACTTGGAACTTTTGTTCTGAGTAGCTGAATCTAAAACAACAACAACCCATACTTCAGTTTGAGGCAAAGTACAATGTCTTAAGCCAAACTGATATAGAGCAAACAAACATAGAGCGCTCCCTCGCTCAAACTATTTACACTGGTACACAGAAATCACCAGTAAATAACCAGTTTATTTACACTGATGGTTCCCAACACAAGTCCACAGGTGCCGCCGGAACTGCAGTTGTTGTGACAACCTGAGAAGTTGTGACAACCTATAAATAACTGGGCCTCCGTTATTGATTTATAGTTTAACAAATCGACTTGAGAATGGTCCAGGACGGACCGAAACGTCGTCGTCCCTTCACCTTCTAGCGTGTGGTCTGGCCAACATACGTTAGCCACGTTATTGTGACTCATCGCCTGCAGTTTAACAAACTCTACAACTAGCTCATCACTTCTGTAATTTGCTTATAGCTAAATGAATATTGGGTTCAGTTGCTGAACCCCTGTAATCTTTTCCACTATCACTCAATCACAGGATGGGTATGGGGTCTACTACCATTCACAGGATGGGTATGGGGTCTACTTCCACTCACAGGATGGGTATGGGGTCTACTACCACTCACAGGATGGGTATGGGGTCTACTACCACTCACAGGGTGGGTATGGGGTCTACTACCACTCACAGAATGGGTATGGGGTCTACTACCACTCACAGGGTGGGTATGGGGTCTACTACCACTCACAGAATGGGTATGGGGTCTACTACCACTCACAGGATGGGTATGGGGTCTACTACCACTCACAGGATGGGTATGGGGTCTACTACCACTCACAGGATGGGTATGGGGTCTACTACCACTCACAGCATGAGTATAGGGTCACTCAGGATAGATATGGGTGGATAATAAATGAACTAAACTGAACCGGGGATTCACAGGCATCAGTGTTGAGAGACACCTGGCGGCCTCAGCCTCAGTCGTCAGCCAGCAGCTGCTGGGATCAGTACACTCTTTCCTGTTGTCCTGTGGACTTTTGCACGTGAGTTCATTATCGTTATTTATCTTCACCATCAATTAACATCACCATCCAAATCCCTGGTTTCCCTGCGTATTCTCCCTTGATTCAACTCCCCTTCCCTATTGCTAGTGAGTTTCATCTCAGATGACAGTTTTTTTTCTGCAAATTCCGGAGGATTCCTGTACTGGCTCTGTCTCATCTATCCAGAGAACAGGTTGCCTTTACGGGAAGCAATCCTCACGATCCTTGGACTGCAAGACCGGTCAACTTATATATATGTACATCAGATACCCAGAAACATTGGCCGTAAGCTCTTGAATCCAGTGAACATGTTTATGGTAGAAAAACCCTTAATGCATTCATTACTCGAGAGATGTAACCCGCTTCTCGGCGAGAAAGTTCCACACCGGGCGACGAAAGCCCGGTGTTGAATGAACAAATCCACAAGGGCCGTGACGAGGATTCGAACCCGCGTCCGAGACCATCCCATTGAACTCCAACACCGAGAGCTAAGTTAGCTCTCATACCAGGAACGGTCGAGGGCCACAGCAGCACAAATAGGAGACCTTTGACAAGCCACCGTCTTCCTGTCCTCGTCGAGGCCACTAGAAAGATAGTGGCCGTCGGGTAAAACTCGCCTAGATGTGTTCCCCGCTTCTTGGTGTATATACACTCTGAGTGATTAATTTTGTTCTGAACAATATTCAGGACTAGAGTATACTTGCTACTTAGTCAGTAAACTACAGTATTGGGAGTTTAATAACCCTCCAGAGGCTGATAAGCCTTAAGCCTAACACTAAGTCAACACTATAGCGTGATCTATATTGGTTCATCTCAGTACCTTGCTCGAACACAGTCCGTCATTATTCAATTTTTGGATGCAATACTTACCGTAACTTTACTATCTAACCATAGGATGGGGGCTGAGAGCGGCTCACTGCTTGCTGGGGCTCCGTCGCGGTCGCCCTGGAGGCCGTGGGCGTGTCTGGCGCTGGCGGTGATGGCGGCGGCGTCCGTGGAGGCGACTTCGCGGGTGAAGGTGGCTAAGGGCGGGGGCTACGAGGGCGTGGTGGTGGGCGTGTCTCCCGATGTTCGCCAGGATCCTCGCCTCATCGACAGGATCAAGGTGGGGGCCTTCGGTATCAAACACTCTACAGAGGGGAATAATTCCACAAAGGAACTGTGAATTGTGAAGCCTCATCAAGCTCGTGATGAGGCTTCGAAGGTTAGTTGACTGCGCCACGACTTAGATTTGATATATCACGCTATTGTGATTTCTGCATGTATTCTATAGAGGTGCTGGTTGTAAACTGTTGTTCTGAATGATGGGAGGAAGATGTTGCCCTCCTGATTGTCAGGCCCTGAAGGTGATGCTATAAACATTATCTTTTGAAGATGACTGCGTTCCTTTAGAGATGTTTTGGTTATGTTATCTTAACAGTGTTGTCTTAATTATCATATATTGACACTGTTATCTTGAAGATGTGCCGAATTAATGTGTTAATAAATAATTACTTTACGCACTCTGTAACACTTTAACTTGTCCAGTGTTTTGTGTTATTATTTTTATTATTACTTTTATTATTATTATTATTATTATTATTATTATTATTATTATTATTATTATTATTATTTCTGTTATTTTTGCTATTATTATTATTATTATTATTATTATTATTATTAATAATAATATTAAGCAAAGGTCGTCAGAGGAAGCAAGGATAGTCACACACACACATATTTATTTATTTATTTATTTATGCATATACAAGAATGTACATAAGGAATGTGAGGATACAATTATGGTAATTACAGTCTTGTAAAGCCACTAGCACGCGCAGCGTTTCGGGCAGGTCCTTAATCTAAGAAAATTTTAAGGAGGTAAATACTTGCAAAATTTATAGACAAAAAAATGATAACAGATTACATGGAATGAAAAAAAAAAAAAAAAAAAAATGAGAGAAAATTATAGGTACAGTATATTAAAGCACATAGGTAGCTATGATTGATTGCAATGACAGCTTAAAATGGTAGTTGACAACAAATTGGTAGGCACAATACAGCAGAAACAATATAAGATTGATTGCAATGACAGCTTGAATGGTAGTTGACAAAAATTGGTAGTCACAATACAGCATATGGCTAGCACATAAAAGAAGACAGCAATGAACACAATGATAAGGTTGTTTGATATTACATAAAAATTAGGAGATTGGGTACCACTAGGTACAGAGCAAATTAAAGCTCAGTGTAGGAAACTAAATAGATGAAGTTAGGTACTTTTTGGTTTTGCTTTTAAATAAGGCAAAAGTTTTACAGTTTTTCAATTCACTAGGGAGTGAGTTCCATAGACTAGGTCCCTTAATTTGCATAGAGTGTTTACACAGATTAAGTTTGACCCTGGGGATATCAAAGAGATATTTATTTCTGGTGTGGTGATAATGGGTCCTATTACATCTGTCCAGGGAGAGTTTCAGAGCATGGTTTGCATTTAAGAACAGGGTTTTGTAAATGTAGTTGACACAAGAGAATGTGTGGAGGGAGTTAATATTTAGCAAGTTTAGAGATTTAAACAAGGGAGCTGAGTGTTGTCTGAAAGCAGAGTTAGTTATTATTCTGATAGCAGATTTTTGCTGTGTGATGATGGGCTTAAGGTGGTTTGCAGTGGTAGACCCCCATGCACAGATACCATAATTAAGATAGGGGTAGATTAGTGCATAATATAGTGAGAGGAGAGCAGAGTTAGGAACATAATATCTGATTTTGGAGAGTATACCAACTGTCTTAGAGACTTTCTTAGTTATGTGTTGAATGTGGGTGCTGAAGTTGAGTCTCTTGTCTAGGAATAGGCCAAGAAACTTGCCATCATTTTTATTACTGATGTTAATGTTGTCTATCTGTAGCTGAATTGCATTTGATGATTTGTTTCCAAATAAGATGTAGTAAGTCTTTTCGATGTTTAATGTTAGTTTGTTCGTTGACATCCATAAGTGGACTTTTTTTAATTCATTATTCACAACATTATTTAGTGTATGTGGGTTGAGGTTTGAGTAGATAAGGGTAGTATCGTCAGCAAACAATATAGGTTTGAGAATATTAGAGACATTAGGCAGATCGTTTATATATATAAGAAATAGAAGAGGTCCTAAGATGCTGCCCTGTGGCACTCCAACGGTAATTGGTAGAGTGGAAGAAGTTGTATCATTGATGGTTACATATTGGTGTCTGTCACTAAGATAGGATCGGATGTAGTCAAGGGCAAGGCCTCGGATTCCATAATGCTGGAGTTTAAATAAGAGGTAGTTGTGATTAACAGTATCAAAGGCTTTTCTTAGGTCAATGAAGAGTCCAATCGGAAACTCATTTTTGTCAAGGGCTGAGTAGATAATGTCAAGGAGACTAATGATTGCATCATTGGTACTCTTTTGGGACCGGAAGCCAAACTGGCAGGGGCTGAGTATGTCGAATTTTACGAGGTAGGAATAGAGCTGTTTGTAAATAATTTTTTCAAATATTTTTGATGGGTAGATTTGATATTGGTCTATAATTGTTTATGTCCGCCGGATTGCCTCCTTTATGGACTGGCGTTACTCTTGCTTTTTTGAGGATATCAGGGAAGGTGTGACACTCTATAGATTTGTTGAACAGTAGTGCTATGGGTGGGGCAAGGGCATGGGAGGCTCTCTTGTACACAATGGACGGAATTTCACTGGTGTTCCCTGCCTTGGTTTTTAGAGAGTGTATGATGGACACAACATCTGCCGGGCTGATTGGTGAAAGGAGAAGAGAGTTTGGATAGCTGCCTGAGAGATATGTGTTAATATGTGTCTGAGTCTGTGGGATTTTACTGGCAAGATTAGCACCAACCGATGAAAAGAAACTATTAAATTCATTTGCCATTTCTAAATCAGTTGAAGGTATATCCCCATATATATATATAATCCTCTAGGAGTCATCAGTATACAATTGGCAGTTGAGGCAGTGTTGTAGGACGACACTGGCGACCTCAGAGCAGGATGCACAAACATTTTTGCATGAGAGCTGCGAGGGCATTAATCAAGCGCCTCATGTTCGTCCGCCTGATATCGGCGTGAGCCCTCTCTTGACGTTTCAAGAGAGCGAGAAAAGTTTCTTGTTGGGAAATTCTAGGAGAATGGGCTGCCTGCCTGTGTACACCGGCTTGACTGGTGGCTGGCTGGGTTGTTGCTGTTTTAGATTCAGCTAAACCACTACGGGCTATGGTGAGCCCGTAGTGGACTTACCCGGCACAGGAGCGGGGCTGTAACTGCTGACTGGGTTGTATTTCCACAGGACGCCATGAGAGATGCCTCGAAGCACCTCTTCAACATCTCCAACCACAAGATCTACTTCAGAAATATTACCATTGTCTTGCCCAAATATTGGACTATGACGGGTAACGTTTACAATGCCACCACTGCTGAGAACTTTAAGGTTGGTTGACATGTATCTGCCCTGTCATAAGCTGGCCAAGCTTATGACAGGTCAGTGAAATACTATAAAATATTCCTCTTTTATAACTATGCTCTCTCCAAAATGCATTAATATCACACCTGACAATATCAAATATAAATATCTATTCATAGAATAGATTTTGTAACCATAAATTGTATATTGTTTGGTGTATAATATGATTGAGTCGTAGTTTTGAAAACGACTCCAATTTTCCTGTAGGAGAGTGACATTCGCGTGGCCCCAGAGAACAGCATCTATGGGGACCAGCCCTACACCCTCCAGATGGGGGAGTGTGGGCACCCCGGCCTCTACACCCATGTTACTCCAGCCT
Source organism: Procambarus clarkii (assembly GCF_040958095.1). Classification (NCBI taxonomy): domain Eukaryota; kingdom Metazoa; phylum Arthropoda; class Malacostraca; order Decapoda; family Cambaridae; genus Procambarus; species Procambarus clarkii. The sequence goes on from NC_091213.1 coordinate 4,270,174, forward strand.
ACCTCACACACTCCCACTTCGTTACCTGGTGGGGACCCAGAGGTAGGTAACTCAGCCCATTAGGCAAATCGGGCCTTGCATAGTAGGCCGAGAAGTGCGTTCTGGCTACTAGGTACGACAATATATATATATATATATATATATATATATATATATATATATATATATATATATATATATATATATATATATATATATATATATATATATATATATATATATATATATATTGTCTCTCCTACTCTGACAGGGTAAGATAGCTGCTATAGAAAGTATTGTGTTATTAAGCACTTAACCATTGAAGGGGATTAAGATGCTTTTAGAAGCTCAGGTTAGATAGTTACATTACATACATTTTATAATTGATTCATTACATGGTCAATCTTGGGTACAAGTCCAATATAGCATCGTGTTCCAGTATTGATATAGTAGTTACAGAGTTCAGCGTACCTCAGCCCAGGAGGGCGAAAGTCAGTCAATATAGGACATTCTACAATATAATGTTCAAGGGAGTGCATGTTTTCTCTTTCACAAAGTTGACACATTGTGTACTCGACATTTGGGTTTTGAGAAAGCTGCCACATACGTCTATATCCCAGGCATATTGTGGCCTTTGTTCTAGCAGTGAAGTCGACGATTCAGGGAGGAACTTACATGGTCAATATTTCTTGTGTATAAGCACACAAAACCATCAGTAAAAATCGTGTCAACATTGGTATTTTATTATGAACAAGGAATAAAAAATGGCAAAATCTTTGCGAAAATCAAAAGATTCTTCAAAATCAATATTTATTGACTGCGTGAGAAAATATATTATGTGTATTCGCATTATTCAGTGATGACAGAGTTTATACAACCTATAAAACATTTAAATTTAACAGTAAAATTTTGAGCCACCATTCTGGAGAGGCTATCCTGAAATCTGTGCATGTAGCCTCTTGGGTTGCTTTTTAAACGAAAACAGTTTAACTTTGGTGCCGTCTAGCGTAGGAGTTGGTCACAGGGTTGACAATGTTCCAGGGCAGGTGTTGACGGAGGAGTGGGCCAAGCTGAGGTGGGGCGTGTTTGGTGTTCCAGGACAGGTGTTGGCGGAGGAGTGGGCCAAGCTGAGGTGGGGCGTGTTTGATGAGGTGGGCTTCCCGAGCGATCCCAGGTTCCCGCTTTTCTACTCCGCCGGCCGCAACGATACCAGACGCCCCACTCTTTGTTCCCGGGAGCCTCTCCCTGGTACTGTGAGGAACGACACCCTCCGCTCTGCTTTCGTTTTCCACAAAGCCACCTCCCTGGGTCATGCGGTGAGTCTGTTTACCAACGGCGTCGAGTCTGTTTACCGGCCCGTGAGTCCATTGATTAATGAGCATAGAGTAATGGGCTGTGTCTCCTCAGGGCAACTACTGCACCAGTGAGACCCACATTATAGAGGCGCCTAATAAACAAAACACGTACTGCCATGGCGGGAGCATCTGGAGTGTGATACACAAGCACAGCGATTATAAGGCCAGGTGAGTGTCGGGCCTGGCGTGAGTGTCGTGAGCTGTGAGTGTCGGGCCTGGCGTGAGTGTCGTGAGCTGTGAGTGTCGGGCCTGGCGTGAGTGTCGTGAGCTGTGAGTGTCGGGCCTGGCGTGAGTGTCGTGAGCTGTGAGTGTCGTGAGCTGTGAGTGTCGGGCCTGGCGTGAGTGTCGTGAGCTGTGAGTGTCGTGAGCTGTGAGTGTCGTGAGCTGTGAGTGTCGTGAGCTGTGAGTGTCGTGAGCTGTGAGTGTCGTGAGCTGTGAGTGTCGTGAGCTGTGAGTGTCGTGAGCTGTGAATGTCGTGAGCTGTGAATGTCGTGAGCTGTGAGTGTCGTGAGCTGTGAGTGTCGTGAGCTGTGAGTGTCGTGAGCTGTGAGTGTCGTGAGCTGTGAGTGTCGTTAGCTGTGAGTGTCGTGAGCTGTGAGTGTCGTTAGCTGCGTTATGAGTGCTGATTTACGACTACCATGACCTGGTTTATGGGGACAACGAACAATGATATGGCATCATATCTCAAGAACATTTTACTATTTAATAATTTGAAGCAGGGATGTTCTCGGACGTAGGTTCGAATCCTCGTCACGGCCCTTGTAGATTTGCTCATAATTTGAGGTGTTCAACATATAAAACAAGATGTATATAATGAACAAATCCACAAGGGCCGTGACGAGGATTCGAACCTGCGTCCGGGAGCATCCCAGACTCAGCTCCGTAGCTCAGTCGATTATAAGATGTATATAACATGTCTCTCTGTGTGTGTGCGAACAGCCCAGGGCCTGGGGTCGAATGGCAGGAGCCGACTGTAAGAGTAGTGAGGGAGATCAGCACCTGCTTCTCCTTCTTCCTCGACAACACCGCCAGTGCCTCCGACCTGCTGAGGCAGAGTCTGGCACTCAGACGCTGGGTCATGTACGATGTCTCCAACGGCACCTTCGTCACCGTCTTAAATCCGTGAGTAACTACTCCCACCACCACCAGGAGGGTTCCTGCGGGCTTGGAGCCCAAACATCTCCACTCTGTGTTGCTTGTCCTAAATAGTGCCACCATTATTTCTTCACTCACATATATGCGTATATATATATATATATATATATATATATATATATATATATATATATATATATATATATATATATATATATATATATATATATATATATATATATATATATATATAATTTAAAATTGAATTTGAATAGACTTGTCTAAGGATCATTCCAAGTTGCGATTAGATAGATGCCCGAAAAGGTTAATACTGTAATTAACAGCGATTAATCCAACCATGGGCACTTCTGAAGGGGGTACTAATTAAAGGATAATGTCATAGAATGTCATTAATGTCATGTATCTATTGACGTGACACATGATAATGTCATATGTATCTATTGTGGTCAATAGATACATATAATTCTAGTGAATAGACGTATTAGATGAAAGGCAATGACTCCCATTAATGTTGTTGTGGAGAGCAGGTGGACCAACAGGAAGGTGGTAAACAGGAAAATCGTAAACCAAGACACCAGGCTCAAGGCGGCCCTAGAGATCGCTAAGATGGAACACGGCAATCATACCTCCAACTCCAGTCACTCACTCACGCCTGCTGTTATGGTGAGTGCCTTACACGTCCTGTGTGGTGGGTACAGTGTTGGGTGTGTGCTGTGTTGTGGGGCTGTGTACGGGTAGCTGTGTGTGTGTGTGCTGTGTTGTGGGGCTGTGTTCGGGTAGCTGTGTGTGTGTGTGTGCTGTGTTGTGGGGCTGTGTTCGGGTAGCTGTGTGTGTATGTGTGTATGCTGTGTTGTGGGGCTGTGTTTGGGTAGCTGTGTGTATGCTGTGTTGTGGGGCTGTGTACGGGTAGCTGTGTGTGTGTGTGTGTGCTGTGTTGTGGGGCTGTGTTTGGGTAGCTGTGTGTGTGCTGTGTTGTGGGGCTGTGTTCGGGTAGCTGTGTGTGTGTGTGCTGTGTTGTGGGGCTGTGTTCGGGTAGCTGTGTGTGTGTGTGTGCTGTGTTGTGGGGCTGTGTTCGGGTAGCTGTGTGTGTGTGTGTGCTGTGTTGTGGGGCTGTGTTCGGGTAGCTGTGTGTGTGTGTGTGCTGTGTTGTGGGGCTGTGTACGGGTAGCTGTGTGTGTGTGTGCTGTGTTGTGGGGCTGTGTTCGGGTAGCTGTGTGTGTGTGTGTGTGTGTGCTGTGTTGTGGGGCTGTGTACGGGTAGCTGTGTGTGTATGTGCTGTGTTGTGGGGCTGTGTTCGGGTAGCTGTGTGTGTGTGTGCTGTGTTGTGGGGCTGTGTTTGGGTAGCTGTGTGTGTGTGTGTGTGCTGTGTTGTGGGGCTGTGTACGGGTAGCTGTGTGTGTATGTGCTGTGTTGTGGGGCTGTGTTCGGGTAGCTGTGTGTGTGTGTGCTGTGTTGTGGGGCTGTGTACGGGTAGCTGTGTGTGTGTGTGTGCTGTGTTGTGGGGCTGTGTACGGGTAGCTGTGTGTGTGTGTGTGTGCTGTGTTGTGGGGCTGTGTACGGGTAGCTGTGTGTGTGTGTGCTGTGTTGTGGGGCTGTGTTCGGGTAGCTGTGTGTGTGTGTGCTGTGTTGTGGGGCTGTGTACGGGTAGCTGTGTGTGTGTGTGTGCTGTGTTGTGGGGCTGTGTTCGGGTAGCTGTGTGTGTGTGTGCTGTGTTGTGGGGCTGTGTACGGGTAGCTGTGTGTGTATGTGCTGTGTTGTGGGGCTGTGTACGGGTAGCTGTGTGTGTGTGTGTGCTGTGTTGTGGGGCTGTGTTCGGGTAGCTGTGTGTGTGTGTGTGCTGTGTTGTGGGGCTGTGTACGGGTAGCTGTGTGTGTGTGTGCTGTGTTGTGGGGCTGTGTTCGGGTAGCTGTGTGTGTGTGTGTGTGCTGTGTTGTGGGGCTGTGTACGGGTAGCTGTGTGTGTATGTGCTGTGTTGTGGGGCTGTGTACGGGTAGCTGAGTGTGTATGTGCTGTGTTGTGGGGCTGTGTACGGGTAGCTGTGTGTGTATGTGCTGTGTTGTGGGGCTGTGTACGGGTAGCTGTGTGTGTGTGTGTGCTGTGTTGTAGGGCTGTGTACGGGTAGCTGTGTGTGTATGTGCTGTGTTGTGGGGCTGTGTACGGGTAGCTGTGTGTGTGTGTGTGCTGTGTTGTAGGGCTGTGTACGGGTAGCTGTGTTGTGGGGCTGTGTACGGGTAGCTGTGTGTGTATGTGCTGTGTTGTGGGGCTGTGTACGGGTAGCTGTGTGTGTATGTGCTGTGTTGTGGGGCTGTGTACGGGTAGCTGTGTGTGTGTGTGTACGGTTGGCATCAGTACTGATGGTGCTAAACAGGTCTGTGACGTGTGTGTGTGTGTGTGTGTGTGTGTGTGTGTGTGTGGGTGTGTGTGTGTGTGTGTGTGTCCTGAGTAACACTCAATGTCTGTGATGGTCCTGTTTAACAGTCTGTGCCAATTCTCGCTGTCCAACTAATCCTATATATTTCACCTATATACATTATTGCTCTCATAAGTGCAGAAAAAATGAATCTTTACACGTATATATTAAAATAAATATCAAACAGTGGATTTTTGCCGTAGCCTATCGGCAAAATCTAGTTTTAACAAATCTATGTTGTGTTGGTTTTATAAGATTGTGAGACGAGTGATTCTCTCCCTTAGGATTCTCTCCCTGAGCTAGCTGATATGCAAGGTCAATATTGATGTTATAAGAATTGGTTTATTATAAGTTTTAAAGTGTTCATTGTGTGGCTATATGTTTCAGGCGCTGGACTGGAGTAACGGTGTTTTGGTGGCGCTGGCTGGCGGCCGCGGGGTTGCTGTAGAGGAGTCTATCGCCCGGAAGATCAAGAGGGATATCCGTGTTGTGGTTATCACTCACAGGTCTGGCACTCACCTGCGGTGTGTCACTCACTCACTTACTCACTCACAGGTCTGGCACTCACCTGCGGTGTGTCACTCACTCACTTACTCACTCACAGGTCTGGCACTCACCTGCGGTGTGTCACTCACTCACTCACTCACAGGTCTGGCACTCACCTGCGGTGTGTCACTCACTCACTCACAGGGTGTAACGGGGGGGGGGGGAAATAGTTATCTTTAGTCCATTATTCTGCCCCCCCCCCCCCCAGTTAAGTAATGAAGACGAGGGAAACAGCTCTCTTTTGCAGGCGATGAGTCACAATAACGTGGCTAAAGTATGATGACCAGACCACACACTAGAAGGTGAAGGGACGACGACGTTTCGGTCCATCCTGGACCATTCTCAAGTCGATCTCAAGTTTTCATACATCGACTTGAGAATGGTCCAGGACGGACCGAAACGTCGTCGTCCCTTCATATTCTAGTGTGTGGTCTGGTCATCAGCTCTCTTTTGTCCGTTATCCCGTCCCCTAGTTAACTATTACTAGAGTTCCCCCCCCCCCCCCAGAGTCCCTACTGCAACCTCTCTAGTTCAACACCTGGGGCCAGATTCACGAAAGCACTTACGCAAGCACTTACGAACCTGTACATCTTTTCTCAATCTTTGGCGGCTTTGTTTACAATTATTAAACAGTTAATGAGCTCCGAAGCACCAGGAGGCTGTTTATAACAATACCAACAGTTGAATGGAAAATTTTCATGCTTGTAAACTGTTTAATAAACGTAACCAAAGCCGACAAATATTGAGGAAAGATGTACACGTTCGTAAGTACTTGCGTAAGTACTTTCGTGAATCTGGCCTCTTGTGACCTAGGTATTTGATTACCTAGGTGTCACGACGCAAGGCATCGTAACTTGATTAGCTACCTGCAACTCCAGAGAAACTCCAGACAACATTTCACTGCCCCAAACGTATTAAAGAACCGAAAGGGAAAAAATGGATAATGAAGTAATTAGTGAGGAACACACACAGAGATCACACTAACGTGATGCATCAAATGAACAAATCCACAAGGGCCGTGACGAGGATTCGAACCTGCGTCCGGGAGCATCCCAGACACTGCCTTAATCGACTGAGCTACGACAGGGTAAAAGGGTTGAAACCGAAGTTCTACTGAACTTACTGGATCCCGTAGCCTCTCTGAGGCACAAACCAGGATTTTACACAACCCCCCCCCCCTGCACGAGGTTTGTGCCTCGGACAGGCTACGGGATTCAGTAAGTTCAGTAGAACTTCGGTTTCAACCCTTTTTAACCCTGTCGTAGCTCAGTCGATTAAGGCAGTGTCTGGGATGCTCCCGGACACAGGTTCGAATCCTCGTCACGGCCACTTGTGGATTTGTTCATTTGATGCATCACGTTAGTGTGATCTCTGTTTGTTCAACCAGCAAGCTTGGTGTTGGTCTAAAGATTAGAACTCTGATAATTATTAGAATTAGCCTCCACGTGTTAACATTTAAGTCTTTTGTAAAAGTATATTTCCATCTTGCTTTTCATACAACCGGTAGGCCGGATAACCCAGTGATAGGCCGGATAACCCAGTGATAGGCCGGATAACCCAGTGATAGGCCGGATAACCGGCCTATCACTGGGGATAACCATCACTGGGGATCATCACTGATCACAGACCATCACTGGGGATAACCCAGTGATGGTCTAGAGTAGCCATAGCTTGTACAGTTATATGTCTTATCTGAACTGAGTATAAGCTTGAAGTACCACTCTTATCTCCACCTCAGACCCAGGATCTTGGAGAATGTCTCCACGACCAAGGTTGCCTCCGACCAAGATTTGCGAGTGCTCGCCGGGAAGACGGGTGGCCTGGACCTTGTGGTGCCAGAGAGCAAGTGGCACTTACTCTCCCAGTCCCTCAGAGCCGCCCTCCAATACGAGCCGTCCGTCACTGTGGCAGACACCACCACTGAGGTCAGCAAGCCTGCGTCAGTGTGAGTGTGTGTGGGAGGGGAAGGGTTATCTTGAGGTTATCTTGAGATGATTCCGGGGCTTTAGTGTCCCCGCGGCCCGGTCCTCGACCAGGCCTCCAACCCCAGGAAGCAGCCCGTGACAGCTGACTAACACCCAGGTACCTATTTTACTGCTAGATAACAGGGGCATAGGGTGAAAGAAACTCTGCCCATTGTTTCTCGCCGGCGCCCGGGATCGAACCCGGGACCACAGGATCACAAGTCCAGCGTGCTGTCCGCTCGGCCGACCGGCTCCAGTTCCAGGGAAGGGAATTGTTGGAAAGCGCCAAGCCATGACGACTATATAGCACTGGGAAGGGATCAGGATAAGGATTTGGGATGGGACGGTGGGAAAGGAATGGTGCCCAACCACTTGTGGACGGTCGGGGATTGAACGCCGACCTGCATGAAGGGAGACCGTCGCTCTACCGTCCAGCCCAGTGGTTGGACTGGGGGGGAGGGGGAGTAGGGGATTATCATGGGGCAAGCGCCAAGCCATGACGACTATATAGCACTGGGAAGGGGTCAGGATAAGGGTTTGGGATGGGACGGGGAGGGAAGGAATGGTGTTCATCCACTTGGACGGTCGGGGATTGAACGATAACCTGCATGAAGCGAGACCGTCGCTCTACCGTCCAACCCAAGTGGTTGGGCAAGTGTGTTTGGAGGAGGGAATGGGTGCGACACTTGAGGTTATCTTGAGATGATTTCGGGGCTTAACGTCCCCGCGGCCCGGTCCTCGATCAGGCCTCCACCCCCAGGAAGCAGCCCGTGACAGCTGACTAACACCCAGGCACCTATTTACTGCTAGGTAACAGGAGCATCAGGGTGAAAGAAACATTTTGCCTATTTGTCTCCGCCTCCACTGGGGATCGAACCCGGAACCTCAGGACTACGAATTCGAAGCGCTGTCCACTCAACTGTCAGGCGCCCCACTCAACACATATTATCCATCATTATATGGGTTTGTTAGGGGTCCTGTAGCACAGTAGCCTGTGTGCTTGACCCACACGCCAGGGACCACCTAGCGGAACAGAATCGGTCGAGTACGTTTCATTTCACCTGATGCCACTGTTCACCTAATAGTAAAATACTGTAGGTACCTTGGTTCTTAGGCATTTATTGAGTTGCATCCTGTGGACGGTCAGTGTCTAGGGAGAGGTTTCTTGATAAGCCTAAGTACAGGCTTCTTGTCCCTGACAACAGGAATTATGTGATTGATGAAGATTAAGCCACCCAAGAGGTGGCACGGGCAGGAATAGCCCGTAAAGGAATTATGTTGTTGTTTAAGATACAGCTACTGGGAACTAAAAGTTCCAAGTAGCACGGGCTATGGTGAGCCCGTGATGGACTTACCTGGCACAGGAGCGGGGCTGAAACTGTGAGGGAGGAATTGGAAACAAATTGGAAACGGTGTTGTTGTTTCAGATTTAGCTACTCAGGACGAAGTGTCCATGTAGCACGGGCTATGGCGAGCCCGTATCCGGTGTCCAGCTGTTGTTGTTATAGATTCATTGGAAACGTAGTGGAAACATGAATTATACTAAGCTTCGTCAAACACCTCTCCCACACTCCTCAAAGGGGTAGGAATAGCCTAAGCTACTTTATCCCTTTGAGATGTATTTTGTCTTAATATAGAAATAGTATTAAGTTTTAGTCTTAAGTGCTTTTCCTTCCCGAAACGCTTTGTGTAATAGTGGCTTTAGGCATTTTATGTACTAGCTCTATGCATAAATCTATCAATTTTTGTATAACCTCTTGTATATATGTACTTTACCTGAATAAACATTTGAATTTGAATTTTTTTATTTTTTTTTAATAAACGTGCTCAACTCCCTCCAAATCTTTCTATCTCTGGGTTTCATCGCAGATCTACGAAGCAGAGGCCAATGACAGCAAATCGGACAGTTTTTACGTAGACAGGAGTATGGGTCGTGACCTGACCTTTCTGCTCTACACTGATGACTTGGACCAAGTAACCAACGCAAGTCTCATCAGTCCAAGTTCAAGCCTCATACCAGGACGTTTCGACAACGTGACGCTGACTTGGAGTATTACTCTCCCCGAGGCCGAGGTAGAAGCCCACGGGAATTTACACTTTAATAGTTGAATAATGTTATTATTAACAATAATTGTGTTGCTATTTATAATGTAGATAATTCTGATTTATTTCTCAACGTTCATATTGTACATTGAAATTAAAATATTTGATTTGTTCTGAAAATATTTGTATATAGAGACGCAGGATTTCTCTCTCTGTACACACGACTCATAACTGATGACATTCGAACACTTCCGGAACAAGTGCTTCGCTGACGACTTGTGTTCGAACCACAACGCTGTAAATGCTTCACCCACGTACTACAAATACAAATAATCGCCAACAGAACCTAAACACCTAACCTAACCAATACCTAAATATGCACAATATGCTAATATATAATAATATTAATGTATATGTGAGAAAAATTATGTTTTGAATGAACAGCATGTTAAAACTGATGAATGGGTCTTTGAGGTCGACCGCTGGATGGAATGGACCTGGTCTGAGGACCTGTTGGTTGATGTGTACAATCATGTTGTGTTGATAGGCTGGAGAGTGGCAGTGGCAGGCGGAAGTGGAGTTCACCAAGACCTACCACGTGCGGGTCACGTCACGTACAAGAACTGCACAAGACCATCCTATCGCCATCACATCTTGGGTAAGCAACTCCACAACAAAGGGCTCACTTATCTATTTACTGCTAGGTGAACACACCCATTAGGTGATAGGAAACGCGCCCAACCATTTCTGCCCCCGCACGGGATTCGAACCCGGAATTGCTGATTTTGAGTGGAGAACGAACTCGACTGTTCCACCGGGACGTGAGTGGAATGTTTGGAACGTCCGGCAGTGTGGCAGCGTGTCTGGTCAGCACTGACGGGGAGCCCGCCTGCGTGTAGCTCACCACATTACTTCCGTCAGCAGATAATAGGGGGGTTGGGGGTCCATGGCGGTGGCGGGGACTCGGAGGAGGGGAGTGTGTCGGACGTGCTGCTGCAGTAGTGCAGCAGGATGACAGTTCAAGTATGTTTATTGAGACAAGAAAGAAATATATCTCAAAGGAATAGAGTAGCTTAGGCTATTTCTACCCTCCCAAGGATGACAGTACTGAGAGGGATGTATAGAGGAGAAAAGGGGGGAGGGTTGTGGTGTAATTACCTAAGTGTAGTTACAGGATGAGAGCTACGCTCGTTGTGTCCCGTCTTCCCAGCACTCTTTGTCATATAACGCTTTGAAACTACTGACGGTCTTGGCCTCCACTGTGTGCTGCCTTCGGGTCGGCTGTGGTACAGGAGGATCACCAGGATCACTGCAGGAGCCCGGTGACAGGTGTGTGACCACTGGCTCAGCAAGGCCTTGTTGTTTAAGATTCGCTACTTGAAACACAATGTTCCAAGAAGCACGGGCTATGGCGAGCCCGTTGTTGACTTACCTGGCACAGGAGCGGGGCTGTAACTCGGATGTCAACAAGGCCTTGATTGATGAAGATTAAGCCACCCAAAAGGTGGCACGGGCATGAATAGCCCGTAAGTGGTGGCCCCTTTTGAGCCATTACCAGTATCAATAGCTGATACTGGAGATCTGTGGAGGTGCGACTGCACCCTGCGTGACGGGAGATGTCTCCCGTGCAGCAAGGCCGGAAATCCTGGTCTTAAGTAGACCCGCGAGGGATCGTGACTCCACCCCAGCACGGTTTTAATAGCCTAAGCTACTCTATCTCTCTAAGGTGTATTTTATTGTCTCAATAAACGTAGTTGGACTTGACTCCACCTGTTAACATGGAAGAATGTATAATGTTGCACCCGCCGCTGACAACGAGCCAGTTGCATCACTCTTCCTTTCACTGTTGTCAGTTTTTCCCGCTGGGGGCGCGCATAATTGACGTCATCGCATATTATAATAATGATATTTTATTTAGGAAATGTACATACATTATGCAGAGTTACAAACATTCTGATTGATTTATATAGATAGAGCTAGTACATACAATACGTAAAGCCACTAGTACGCATAGCGTTGATTTATAGATAGAGCTAGTACATACAATACCTAAAGCCACTAGTACGCATAGCGTTGATTTATAGATAGAGCTAGTACATACAATACCTGAAGCCACTAGTACGCATAGCGTTTCGGGCAAAGATCACAATAACTTGTGTCATTATTTGTATTGTATCTGTTTAACAATGAGTTAACAAACTTTAGAGATAATTTTAACAGTAAGTCATCTTTAGATGACTTTACATTATGAATATGGTTAAAGATCAAAGGTGTGTCATTGTGGAAGCCAAGACCTCACTGATGAACGGTTAGCTATGATCTATGCATCACAAAGTAGAGCATTCCGTGTTTAATGTTCACACAACACTGTTCCCTGCCTGTGTTCTCCAGCTGAACCAACCGGCTTACAGCGTGAATGCTACACAACTACCAATCCTCTACGGGGAAGTCAGACGAGGACCTCACCCCTTCCTCAACGCCTCCGTCAGGTACGGCGGCAGTAGGCCAAGTTTCCTAGCTGAATATCGGTATATAAGTTCTTACCTACCTGCTGCTTGGGTAACAGCTTCTCTTCCGTATCAACCTACCCTGGCTTTGCGCCCTGGTGAGGCCACTCCAGACCGACAACCAGAGCGCAACTCCATAGTCTCCTAAGACTGATGGATGCCTACTTAAGTTCCATGGAAGTTTGCAGGCGAGGAGTCACAATAACGTGGCTGAAGTATGTTGACCAGACCACACACTAGAAGGTGAAGGGACGACGACGTTTCGGTCCGTCCTGGACCATTCTCTAGTCGATCAAGTTACAATTGACTTGAGAATGGTCCAGGACAGACCCAAACATCGTCGTCCCTTCACCTTCTAGTGTGTGATCTGATCTCCATGGAAGTTTGTTTCGGTCCGTCCTGGACCATTCTCAGGTCGATCGAGTCACAATCGACTTGAGAATAGTCCAGGACGGACCCAAACATCGTCGTCCCTTCACCTTCTAGTGTGTGATCTGATCACCATGGAAGTTCATTTATATACGTATGTCAATACGTATTTATATTGTATGACTGACCTGGTGGGTGTCCGCAGAGCCTGGCTGCTACACCCGAATGGCAGCGAGGACTGGCTGGTACTCTCTGACGATGGCAAGAACGCTGACACAGTGGCCGGCGACGGTATCTACTCCAGGTTCCTCACCCAGTTCGCCTCCAACGACTACTATGTGCTCCAGATAACGGTCGGTCGTCAGAGAACAGCCTCTCTCCAGTTCACAATGTTGTGTTGAGAACAAAATTTGATCAAAGTTTGTATATTTTAAATGAACAAATCCACAAGGGCCGTGACGAGGATTCGAACCTGCGTCCGGGAGCATCCCAGACACTGCCTTAATCTGTGTGTGTTGTATATTTTGTACAATCTATAATTAATAGTTTTCAGTGTCTAGGCTTCGAATAATGCAAGATTCCATTACACATGCTTTAACTATCGTTGCCATTAAAATCATGTTCAGAATAACTCTGTTCAAGTTCAAGTTCAAGTATATTTATTGAGACAAGAAAGAAATACATCTCAAAGGGATAGAGTAGCTTAGGCTATTTCTACCCTCCCTATAACTCGGTTATAGATTAGTATTGATAAACAAGTTCACAATGATTAAATTATAGATTAGCATTATAAACTCAGAATTATTCACTTGTAAACAGTTCAAAATTATTCATGTGATTAGCATCGATAAACAGTTTACAGGGTCATATCAGTAATTTGTGTAACTTGTATCTAGCTTCAGGTATCATAAAATGGAATTAGATTAAATTTGTTTTGAATATTTAATTTTTTCTATTCATTAATGTTTATTTAATCTACATCTGTAAAATTATATATCTTGGTCCAAGGATAAAAGCCAGATGCTTGGGGATAGTCTCAATAAATTTTGCAGAATTACTTGTGAGTGTATGGGGGAGTGCCATAAGGAGGAGGAGGGGGGCATCGGCCCCCCCATGCCCCCCCTTAAAGGGGATTCTGCCCCTATGCACCCCCTGTACAAACCTGATGCATATGACGTGTTCTGCTCAGTAGACATTTGTTTATATATTAACGTATATTGGCATATATACGTTATATGCCAATATACGCCAATATATATAATATATGCCAATATATGCCAATATATATAATATATTGGCATAAAATGTATGTTCAGATGACAGCTTTGTGTTCTGGGCACAACCCCTTTGGTTACAGTGATGGAGATGGTGTGTATAGTGAAGATGGTTAGAGATGGGGGGGAGGATAGTGTATAGTGAAGATGGTCAGAGATGGGGGGAGGATAGTGTATAGTGAAGATGGTCAGAGATGGGGGGGAGGATAGTGTATAGTGAAGATGGTCAGAGATGGGGGGGAGGATAGTGTATAGTGAAGATGATCAGAGATGGGGGGAGGATAGTGTGTAGTGAAGATGGTCAGAGATGGGGGGAAGGATAGTGTGTAGTGAAGATGGTCAGAGATGGGGGGAAGGATAGTGTGTAGTGAAGATGATCAGAGATGGGGGGGAGGATAGTGTGTAGTGAAGATGGTCAGAGATGGGGGGGAGGATAGTGTGTAGTGAAGATGGTCAGAGATGGGGGGGAGGATAGTGTGTAGTGAAGATGGTCAGAGATGGGGGGGAGGATAGTGTATAGTGAAGATGGTCAGAGATGGGGAGGATAGTGTATAGTGAAGATGATCAGAGATGGGGGGGAGGATAGTGTGTAGTGAAGATGGTCAGAGATGGGGAGGATTTTAAAGGTGTGTATGTGGAGAATGGAGAGGGTGTATGTGGGTGGAAACAGGGATGGGAGTACGTGGGCGGAGATGGACATTGGATTGGCCTAAATTGGACTTCACCTTGCTGGAAGACAGAAGAGTTAGGGGGAGACGTGATTACCACATACAAAATTATCAGGGGGAATTAATAGGATAGATTAAGACAGGCTATATATCACGGATGGTACTCGCACAAGGGGACACAGGTGGACACTTGTATCCAAATGAGCCACAGGGGACGTTAGAAACGATTAGTTCAGTGTCACAATAGTTAACAAATAGAATGTATTAGGCAGTGATGTGGTGGAGGCTGACTCCATACACGATTTCAAATGTAGATATGATATAAGTCCAATAGGCTTATGAGCCTGTACACCAGGGGCCAGATTCACGAACGCATTTACGCAAGTACTTACGAACGTGTACATCTTTCCTCAATCTTTGACGGCTTTGGTTACATTTATTAAACAGTTTACAAGCATGAGAACCTCCCAATCAACTGTTGTTATTGTTATAAACAGCCTCCTGGTGCTTCGGAGCTTATTAACTGTTTAATAATTGTAAATAAAGCCGCCAAAGATTGAGAAAACATGTTCAGAGGCCAGATTCACGAACGCACTTACGCAAGTACTTACGAACGTGTACATCTCTCCTCAATCTTTGGCGGCTTTGGTTACATTTATTAAACAGTTTACAAACATGAAAACTTGCTAATCAACTGTTGTTATTGTTATAAACAGCCTCCTGGTGCTTCGGAGCTCATTAACTGTTTAATAATTGTAAACAAAGCCGCCAAAGATTGAGAAAAGATGTACTGGTTCGTAAGTGTTTGCGTAACTGCTTTCGTGAATCTGGCCCCAGGTGACAGATGAGAGGCGGGACTAAAGAATACCCCGCATGGACAATTACCTGAGTACACTTTAACAGAGTTTACGCAAACTGTAGAGCCCATTATACCTGAGTACACTTTAACAGAGTTTACGCAAACTGTAGAGCCCATTATACCTGAGAATTAGACAAGCAGGAGAGCACAACTCTAGCCCAGGTTAACACACAGGCAGTGGACAACAGCAGCGTCGCTGGCAGAGCCGTCAGCACGAGCATCAGGAAGCGCAGAAGGGTCGACTCATCAAACGAACAACAGGACAACGAACTCATCAAGACAACTCCTCGGGGCGAAAGAGACAAAGCTCGACCCCCGCAAGCACAGTTAGGTGAGGACATAGCGAGACCTCCGTCACAAGAGGACACAGCGAGACCATCACAAGAGGACATAGCGAGACCTCCATCACAAGAGGACATAGCGAGACCTCCATCACAAGAGGACATAGCGAGACCTCCGTCACAAGAGGACATAGCGAGACCTCCATCACAAGAGGACATAGCGAGACCTCCGTCACAAGAGGACACAGCGAGACCATCACAAGAGGACACAGCGAGACCTCCATCACAAGAGGACCCCTCTAACAATACCTTTGGTAAGAAAATACTATTATTATACTAATCATGTAATTCATTTTAATACCATTAAGACAAAATTTATAAACATGTATATTTATATGTATACAAGAGAATGTCTGTCTGTCTGGCATAGGTTGTAGTAGGCCAGACTATTGGAGCTGGGTTAACCCAATTTTTTCATGCTGACACATGGGCGGTATGGGAATGTCATAAGCCGGTTGGGGTTGGCCCCAGTGCCCCCTTTTAAGAAAGATCAGCACCTCTTCCGAACCACAGTGAATCCTATGATGTCTGAAATGTGCGTTTTAGCAACCCTTCTTCTTACAAATTACGTCGCTTTTCACTCGTATGACTACAGCCAAATATCGACGTAATTCAAAATGGAAATTTAACCCGTTCTCGCACTTGCTTATAGTCAATATTGGCTTATTTAATAAGTACATATGTGACATACTAATTGATTGTGAATATTTTAGTTTGCCTTGAAAAGCTTCATAGAAAACACCGATCTCACCTAACCTTCTTAGTATGTTAAGATAAGCATCTTATTGCTTCTTAATTACAATTATTACTTAACCTATACCGTTAAATTGTTTATTTGTTTTCCAAAACAGCAAGTTAAGGGTCCTCTGGTAGGTTAAGAGAGCAGGAATTTCTCCTAAGGCTTCAAAAACGTCGTAAAAACCTTTAATTGAGAGTTTCCTCTCCTAAGCTAACAGCCTAAGCCAGAGGACCCAGAACAGAAAACGGGACAGTACGTCACTTTCGTGAAGCTAATTTCATTTTGAATTACGTCGATTTTTAGCCTGAGTGCGCGTACGAGCGAAAAGCGACGTAATTGGTGAGAGGACGGGTTGACTAGCCAATCAAAATACCCCAACTTAACAGAAAACGTAGACACTGCCTTTTTTATCTGCGTTCTCACAGCAATGCATCAAATTAAGTAAGTTATTAACAGTAAGAATAACGCTGTGGTTATAATGAGGGTTTGCTGGGTGTGTGTTGTTTGTTCTGAGAGAGAGAGAGAGAGAGAGAGAGAGAGAGAGAGAGACAGAGAGACAGAGAGACAGATAGAGAGACAGAGAGAGAGAGAGAGAGAGAGAGAGAGACAGACAGACAGACAGACAGACAGACAGACAGACAGACAGACAGACAGACAGACAGACAGACAGACAGAGAGACAGAGAGACAGACAGAGACAGAGACAGAGACAGAGACAGAGAGAGAGAGAGAGAGAGAGAGAGAGAGAGAGAGAGAGAGAGAGAGAGAGAGAGACAGACAGACAGAGAGACAGAGAGACAGACAGACAGAGAGAGAGAGAGAGAGAGACAGACAGAGAGACAGAGAGAGAGGAACTGGAAGTTAGAATCCTTCCAACCAATTAAACTCTTCTTCTGACCGACTTGCAAATGACTCATCAATATGTGTCACATGACTCCTCATCCGTGTGTCCAACATGCCACTCACCGTGTGTCACATGCACCACTCATCCCTGTCACAGACGACTCACCACCACGTGTCACAGAGCAGCCGGACTACTGCTGTGGGAGTGTGGTGCCCAGCGAGCGTGTCCACAGTCCCGACACCGAACGCTTCGCCAGGAAAGGCACCGTACTCAGTCTTCAGGTAGGTACCCAGGGTAGGTGCCCAGGGCAAGTACCCAGGGTAGGTGTCCAGGGTAGGTGTCCAGGGCAAGTACCCAGGGAAAGTACCCAGGGTAGGTGTCCAGGGTAGGTGCCCAGGGCAAGTACCCAGGAAAAGTACCCAGGGAAAGTACCCAGGGTAGGTGCCCAGGGTAAGCAACCCCATGACAGGTACCCAGGGGAATTGTGATGGTTTTAATAACCCTCCCTAGATGCTTATGCTCAAAACAAACGCAAATTATCCTCTGATATTCACAAAATATATATAAAAATAAACATTGGCGATGTGTTAAAATGACATCTCGTCTGATGTTTACCTTTCATATAAACTTATATTATGTTCCTGAGTTTCCTGCATGTTTGTCTGCTTGTCTTGTTTGTCGTGGTGGCGGTGCTGCGCTCTGCTTGATACTGCGTGTGTCTCCGGAATCCTTGGCCACTGCCCCGTCACTCCAGGTGAATGGAGTGACGGCCAACGACACGAGGCCGCCGTGTCGGGTGATGGACCTGAGGGTGGTGGCGGCGAAGTGGATGTGGTACTCCTCCATCAGCGGGAAGCACACTTTCTGCCTGAGTGCCACCTGGACAGCACCCGGGGACGACCTCGATGTTGGCACAGGTAAGACGTTGCTGCTCCTGCCTTCAGTTAGGCACCCTGATACTGACACGGGTATGAGTTACGCTGATACAAGTATAGGGTATGCAGGCGATGAGTCACAATAACGTGGCTGAAGTATGTTGACCAGACCACACACTAGAATGTGAAGGGACGACGACGTTTCGGTCCGTCCTGGACCATTCTCAAGCCGATTGTGAGAATCGACTTGAGAATGGTCGATCTCACAATCGATTTGAGAATGGTCCAGGACGGACCGAAACGTCGTCGTCCCTTCAACTTCTAGTGTGTGGCCTGGTCAACAAGTATAGGGTACAGTGACTCCGACAGTTGTCAACTCAACCTCTCTGCTGTCACTTACAGTGACCAACTACACCTTCCTGCTGTCACCTAACATAAGAGATGTCATCCACTACCCAAGTGCCACCATGAAGGAGGAGGACGTGCTGGAGGTGAGCCTTGACTGCCACTCGGAGCTGCGGGTGGAGGGTGGCACTGCTGTGGACTTGAGCTTCACCTGGTCACGCCTTCTCGACAAGGAGGAGATAATATACTTCTCCCTCGTCTCTAGGGATGAAGCAGGAAATGCAAGGTAAATACTCTCGCATTTTCCTCCTATTAAAATGAATACAGTCATAAGGATAATATATCGTGCTATCGTATGGAGTGTAATATATATGCCTTGCTGTCATATCTTGAGGTTATCTTGAGATGATTTCGGGGCTTTTAGTGTCCCCGCGGCGCGGTCCTCGACCAGGCCTCCACCCCCAGGGAGCAGCCCGTGACAGCTGACTAACACCCAGGTACCTATTTATTGCTAGGTAACAGGGGCATAGGGTGAAAGAAACTCTGCCCATTGTTACTCTCCGGCGCCTGGGATCGAACCCAGGACCACAGGATCACAAGTCCAGCGTGCTGTCCGCTCGGCCGACCGGTTCCCATAGGGAGCAGTCGGTGTATGTGTGTCTTGCAACATGGCAGAGAAGAGTGCACTCGAAGGTACTATCCAATGTATTCTCACAAACCCAATGTACCTTCTTGTATATATATAAATAAATAAATAAAGGTACTCTACTATTTAGAAGCAGCAGGGAAGGAAGTTGATATTGAATCCCAACCTCCATCCCACCTATCATAAATCATTTACACAACCACTTACAAAACCTGTACATCGTCCCTCAGTCTCATGGAGGCTCTGTTTACCGATATTCAACAGCTTATGGACCCTGAAGCACCACGAGGTTGTTTATAACAATAACAACCCTAGATTATAAAGTTTTGAAGATGGCAAACTGTTTAATAAATGTAAACAAAGCCGCCATGATTGATGAAAGATGATCAGGTAAGGTGAGGCATGAAACAATTAACCTCGGGGATATGAATGAATGAATTATTAAGGGAAAGCGCCAAGCCATTATGGCTATATAGCACTTGGAAGGGGTCAGGATAAGGATCTGGGATGGGACGGGGGAAAAGGAATGGTGTCCAACCACTTGGACGGTCGGGAATTGAACGCCGATCTGCATGAAGCAAGACCGTCGCTCTACCGTCCAGCCCAAGTGGTTGTAACCTCGGGGATTATAACAAATAATCCAAATATCAATAACTCAACCCACACGTGTGAAATGACATTGGGAACGTTTCGATCCGTCTTGGCGCCACGTCGCCACGACTGCTCAGCAAGTTGTGGCGGAGTGTTGTTTGTTGTTATAGATTCAGCTACTCGGAACAAGTTCCAAGCAGCATGGGCTATGGCGAGCCCGTAACTTACCTGGCACAGGAGCGGGGCAAGTAGCACGGGCTATGGTGAGCCCGTAGTGGACTTACCTGGCACAGGAGCGGGGCAAGTAGCACGGGCTATGGTGAGCCCGTAGTGGACTTACCTGGCACAGGAGCGGGGCAAGTAGCACGGGCTATGGTGAGCCCGTAGTGGACTTACCTGGCACAGGAGCGGGGCAAGTAGCACGGGCTATGGTGAGCCCGTAGTGGACTTACCTGGCACAGGAGCGTGGCAAGTAGCACGGGCTATGGTGAGCCTCGGTGGTGGAGTGGAACGTCGTTACTTTAATTTGATAAGTGTGGGTTGGATTAGCTATTTCAGCCATGCTATTGTGACATTCTCTGGATTCACGAGGCCCAACCACCTGGGCTGGACGGTAGAGCGACGGTTTCGCTTCATGCAGGTCGGCGTTCAATCCCCAACTGTCCAAGCGGTTGGATATCATTTCTTTTCCCCCCGTCCCACCCCAAATCCTTATCCCTTACCAGTGCTATATAGTCGCAATAGCTTAGGGCTTTCTCCTGATAGTTCCCTTCCTTTCTCTGGATTCACACAATAATTTCCTTCAACAAAAACAAATGTGACAAAGGTTGAGGGAGGCATCGTGTACCGATGTACAGAGGGGCCTTGCAGCAGGGGCCCAAACTGCCTCGAAAATCAGCATGTTAGACATCGCAAGTCATGTCTTCCCTGGAAACACAAACCGAAATTGTCTCTATTTTCCGCTTGCTACAACTTGTAATAAAGTTGTTACATCTTGGCTTAACGTGTTTATGACGTATTAGAACGTTGCTACAACTTGCTATATTGGTTGTTATAACTGGTTAGGTGTTAAAACTTGTTCGAACGTTGTACCAACGTCGTAGTTTCGGTGTGTGTTTGGCGGGTTATTTGTAAACATGATACTGGATTATGGTTTATGAGTGTAAGAGGTAGAGTAGTTGGGTAGATACAGCCGATGTATTTAAGAGCTGATGGCAGTCAGCTCTTGATCCCAAGATGATCAGAGTCAACCCGTCCTCTTAAAAATAACGTCACTTTTGGCTCGTATGCGCGGCACTATGGCCAAATTTGGACGTAATTTGAAATGAAATCGACTCACAAAAGTGACGTACTGTTCCGTTTTCTGTTTGAGTCGTCCGGCTTACTCGGCAAGCTTAGAAGAGGATTCTTTCCATTAACATTTTTCGTAACGTTTTGAAACTTTATGAGAATTTCCTGCCCACCTAACCTATCAGAGGACCCTTAACTTACTGGTGTTGAAAAAAAGTCCCTAATTTATTTTCAATTTTTTTTCATTTTCAAATTACGTCCAAATTCGGCCATACGGGCAAACGGCCAAAAGCGACGTTCTTTTTAAGAGGACAGGTTGATCGGCCAAACTGTTGAGCTTGGAACACGAGTCCAGGAGGATCAGAGTGAGCCAAGTGTTTAGCTTGGAAAACTGTCACGCATGACATCAGAGTGTATTGGTAGACATGATATAATCTAGGTTCAGTCTAGGCCACCAACATTGAATTCATCTCTCATCAAACATCTTGATAGAAATAATAAGACATTTAACACAACTCTAAGTTACTTTACCAGTCGTATAATTTTTTCCATTACAACTTGCTGTGAGTTATTCAGCAATTTGAACTAAAGAAAACATTGTTTATTAAGAATTTACCATTTAAAATTGTAAGTTATTTTACATAACTGAAAGATTTAAACAGTTTCAAAATAAAATGTATATACTGTATTATATAAACGTTAACCAAATTTCTGTTTTGCATGCTCTCAGTCCAGTCGGGGTGAGAATAGCTTGAGCTACCTCATCCCTTTGTGTGTATTTTACATCAATAAACTTATTTCAATTTCAATTCAATTTCAGTCCAGTCTCTAGAGTCGCCTACTTCACGGCTGTCTTCCTTAATGACCACAAGTCAATGGAGCAGCTCAAGATGGACCTGGTGATGATAACAGCATCAATCGTCACACTGGCTATCCTGCTGGCTACCTGCTATCTTCACAGGGAACACAAGAAGATCAAGACACAATATTCTCCACGTGAAATGTCTCGAGTGCAGTGCGACCGGACGCACGACAATGTAAATTGTGTAACACAACGACGCGCCAAGCCAGTATGACTACATAGCACTTAGGAAGGAGTATAATGACATGAAGTTGGGATATAAGGATAAGGGGCTCGAATATAAGGACATGGAATTGGGATAAAAGGGTAAGGAATTTGGATCTGGGGAAGAAGAACTGGGATACAAGGACAGTGAAGGAGCTGTGATTGAGAGACTGTGATTCTCCCGATCACTCCAGATACGAAAAATTACTTACAAGGAGAGGTGGGGGGAGGTGCCACGAATCTGGATCTCACTACCAGACAGCTGTCAAGAGGTTGAGTCTCCAGAAGGAGTCTACAGAGATTGTGTGAGCCAATCGTTAAAATGTGATGTTAATTTGTGATATGCAATCTATCCGTCACCATGTAAATGAATGCAAGTTTATTAGTAATTTCAATCACTTGAGGATTGAATAGGCTCCTATTGACTATAGGCTCCTATAGCCTATTGGCTATAGGAGCCTCGAACCACAGCCACCAGATCAGAAGGCCGTATCTATAACCACTTATGCTACTGAACACCCATCATAAGAAAGGATCTCAAAGATATGAACAGGACATCAATGGTCCTCAGTTAACCTCACCAACAAGAATAAAAAGTCATAATTTTCACTTAATTATACATTATATATCTATACAACATATATTATCAGTTCACATATTATATATACTTGAACAATCTAGCTGCAATTAAAATTATTTATAATTTTAATTTTGAACGTGACAATTTAATTAAAACTGTAATTAAAATGATTTATAATTTTAATTACAGCTAAATTATTATAATTTATAATGTAAGTTTTATGATTTTATTATCTATCATTATATTTAATAATTATGTATAATTATCAACCATCAAAATAGTTAATTAAAATAATTGTTTATGATTAGCAGTTTTCATAGTAGATATAGTCAGTATATAGTTATGTATTACACTAATGTGTAATACGTTAGTGTATTAACATAAAATTATGTATTACACTAATGTGTAATATATTAGTGTATTAACAAACATAAAATTATCCATAATCATTTGTAAATTAATTATAATATACATTTTCCTTAGTAAAATTTAAGTCTTTAAGATGTATATTTGTCACTGACAAGGAATTTTGATGTATACTTGTATTAAGTATTAAGATGTATGCTTGTCACTGACAAAGTATTAAGATGTATACTTGTCATTGACATAAAACATTAAGATGTATACTTGGTTCTGATAAAGTATTAAGATATATACATGCTACACGGAGCAGTCTCCGTGGTGTAGTGGTAAGACACTCGCCTGGCGTTCCGCGAGCGCTATGTCATGGGTTCGTATCCTGGCCGGGGAGGATTTACTGGGCGCAATTCCTTAACTGTAGCCTCTGTTTAACGCAACAGTAAAATGTGTACTTGGATGAAAAAACGATTCTTCGCGGCAGGGGATCGTATTCCAGGGACCATAGGATTAAGGACTTGCCCGAAACCCTACGCGTACTAGTGGCTGTACAAGAATGTAACAACTCTTGTATATATCTCAAAAAAAAAAAAAAAAAAAAAAAAAAAAAAAAAATACTAACGAATAGTCTTAACCTGGAAACTCTACAAGAAATAGTTTTCTTTAAGAAATTTAAAAAAAAAGGTGATCCCAAAATCCGGCTTAAAAGGTTCCATACTTCTTTTTCTTGGTTTGATTTTTAATATCGGCGAGTAAAGCATAAATGTCTTTATATTGTTGTTTAATATGTTTAAGTGCATTGTCATCTTTAGCGTCTTCTAGGAGCTTGCTAAATGTTTTCATCATTTGGAACAGTCTATCCATTTCTTCGTGAACAGAACTTTGGTCCAGACCTTCCTCGTCCTTCTCTGGCACTGTAACTTCTGTATTTCCGAAATATTTGTCTACGAATGTGGGATCTTTGTTGACTTTCGACCATTTGTTACAGGCGTAGGACCGGCGAACGAGGGGAAAGCATATATCAAGCCGGAATATCAATCCAACTCTGAGTGAGACTCTCCTGAAGCTGAGAGAGTATTGTTTGTCATCAACGTGTGCCTCACTTTGCCTGCTGATCAAACTCATTATTAACGAGACCACAGTGGTGACAAACAGGAAGAAGATGATGTTGGTCTCGAAAGGATACTGGAGCTGAGGTCTGACGAAGATATCACCGTAGTCGAGATCAAGGATCATCCAAGCCAGGGAGCTTCCTACTGCCTGTGGGAACGTCTTGAAGTTGTCCTGCTCCTTAAGCAGAAGGTTGAATATAAATGCAAAGATTAGAACAAACATGATCACAAAGAAAAGAACCCTCAAGAATATCTTCAAGATGTCTTTTAAGACGGGCAGGAACTCCGTCATGAATGTTTGGTTGACGGAATTGAGTAGACAGAGCCATGCCAGGAGCACTGTCACCACGCCACACTGCCATGCCGTCTCCTGCAAAACCATCTTAATGTTACAAAGTGTTACTCATTAACCTTAAAAATAAGTAGTTCTTTTAGCTTATGCCCAAGACACATTGGTTATTAGTGATTTTATATATTGTTAACAATTTTTGTACCTACTAAGTAATCACTGTATGTTGTTGTTGTTGTCTTAGATTCAGCTACTGGGAACAAAAGTTCCAAGTAGCACGGGCTACGGCGAGCCCGTAGTGGACTTACCTGACAGGAGTAGGGCTGTAACTTAATCACTGTAACATGCTCCTATGTATATATTTCTCTCTTCAGTCTCTTCCATTATTTCCTTCTCTCCCTCTCCCCCGTCCTTCCTTGTCTCCCACTCTCCCTACTCTCACCTCTCCCCATCTTTCCCTATTCCCTCCCCTTCCCCACCATCTCACAAAATAACTCAAGAACATGATAAGTCTATAAATATATTTTGACCGTATGCCAGAATTAACAGTGTTAATTAACAGGGGACACAGGTTTGATCCCATCACACGGCCTCAATATGTATTCATTTAAGCAGAGATGTTTCTCACCGGCTGGACGGCCCCGAGAGAGAGTCGACACTCTGGTGCGAGTCCCAGAGGAGAGAAGATCAACACAAGAGTACAGATCAACTGAAAACTCTTGGCCATAACCTGGCCGGCGGTGTCAGGGGTGAAGTACATCTCTCGCAGCTGTGGAAGATATTTGATCTCATCAAAGTTCCATGGTTACCGTCAACATTTACAATGTGTTCAAGTATGTTTATTGAGACAAGAAAATATACATCTCAAAGGGATAGAGAAGCTTAGGCTATTTCTACCCCCAAAGGGATAGAGAAGCTTAGGCTATTTCTACCCCCCAAAGGGATAGAGAAGCTTAGGCTATTTCTACCCCCCAAAGGGATAGAGAAGCTTAGGCTATTTCTACCCCCCAAATGGATAGAGAAGCTTAGGCTATTTCTACCCCCCAAAGGGATAGAGAAGCTTAGGCTATTTCTACCCCCAAAGGGATAGAGAAGCTTAGGCTATTTCTACCCCCCAAAGGGATAGAGAAGCTTAGGCTATTTCTACCCCCCAAAGGGATAGAGAAGCTTAGGCTATTTCTACCCCCCAAAGGGATAGAGAAGCTTAGGCTATTTCTACCCCCCCAAACAATGTGTTTAATATCGACTGATGCAAGTACTGTATTCAAAGTAATACATTTGCAACTCTCCAATTGACTCACTTTGTATATGAAGTAGAGTTCTTGCAGAGATATCCAGATACAGGAGAAGTACAGCGAAATGTAGAACCTCCTCGGTGTCTCCAAATGGTCCTGACTCCATATTTCATCACAGCTACTTATGTGCTTAATATTCCTGTACGAAATATTAGCTGAATAAGCTTTACTGAAAGCACTAAAGAACTTTTAAATAATTTACGAAAATCACCGTAGATTTTACGAAGGATAATACAAATGACAATTACTAAAAGATAAAAGAAAACTAATGCATCAAAGAGCAAAATGTACAGGACCTACAACATTTTACATAATGACCAATAATAATAACAGGACCATAAGACAGCCTCAGGGAACCTACACAACCTACCACAGGGAGTAGGTAGGAACAGAACATCATAAGCAACATAACCGGATAAAGATCAACAAAAGTGTTCAAACACATTTTGAAAACTCTTTAATTCCAGCAAAGGAAGTTGTATACAGTATAAATTTTTTCGGTATAATAATCACTGAAAATGAATAACGATGGAATAAAAAAACTTATCAAGTGAATGGTTCGTTCTCGACTCAATCGGGAATTCTGGACGGGACAGAAGTTGTTGGGCACGTTTCCTGTCACCTAATGCTTCTGTTCACCTAGCAGCAAATAGGCACCCCAGGAGTTATAGTTAGCTTATTGTGAGGTTGCATCCTAGGGAGGGTTAATAGTTCGACCTTGATATAAACCTAACATTAAATATTATATATATATATATATATATTATATATATATATATATATATATATATATATATATATATATATATATATATATATATATATATATATATATACATATACATATACAGGCTGCCTGTCCCCGACAAATTGAGATTAATTATTATATAAATAAATTAAGAATAGATAAATATTTCTAAAAGAAAACAAGATGTTTACAAAGTACTTTAAAATCCAACCTGTGGTAAGTTCCAAGCCTAAGGCAGCCCTTGTGCGCCATAGATGCCTGCCTATTGGTTCCATCTCCAGCCGGCACAGAAATGGTTTGGCACGTTTCGTTTCACCCAAATGCCTCTGTTCACCTAGCAGCCAGCAAACAGGTACCCGGGAGTTAGGTAACTGTTGTGGGGTTGCATCTATGGAGGGTAGGTAGTTGGGTTAGGGGTGGGGGCGGTGATAATCTAAGCACAGGCTTTGTGTCGTGACAACCCCCGTGAGAATAGCTGGAGCTACCTCATCCCTTTGTGTATTTATACCGCAATAAACTTTTTGGAGATATATAAAAGAGTGTTACATTCTTGTACAGTCACTAGTACGCGTAGCGTTTCGGGCAGGTCCCTGGAATACGATCCCCGCCGCGAAGAATCGTTGTTACAACCAAGTACACATTTACTGTTGAGTTAAACAGAGGCTACAGTTAAGGATTTGCGCCCAGTAAATCCTCCCCGGCCAGGATACGAACCCATGACACAGCGCTCGCGGAACGCCAGGCGAGTGTCTTACCACTACAGCCACGGGACTATTTCAATTTCATGTCGTGACAACGGAAATTAATTAATATACCGCCTTCATCAGCGCTACTTATAAGTGTGAGGTAAATGGATCCTCTGATTATAATAATGGAAGGTCGAGTCTTATCAAATGTTTTTAGCTCAGGCCACAGGGTTTACCACCTCTTAATTATCATTCTAAATGTGATTCTGTTCTTCGATAACATTACTCACAGAGAAGCCGACATCACTCACCGGACGGTGGCCATGTAGCCCACGAGGAACACAAAATGGAGCATATCCATCAGTATAAAGAAACAATGGATCCAACAGATATAGGAACTCCACTTGTAACTGAGCCAGGCTTGGGTCAGCTGGTCATGTAGGAGGTCATTCCTCATGCCTTGGATCATGTGTGTCACCGGGTGGTTCTTATACTTGCTCTCGGGATACCGCTCTATTGCTTTATGATGTAATTTGCCGCTCTTAACAAATGGACTCTCACCCTCATCTGGAAGTCAAATTTGAGACATTAGTAGCTAAAGTTATTAGATTGATATTCTTTATGTCACAGTTGCTGGGTTTAAATAATCTTCAAATGATAAAGTATCTTATTATTAAATTTGAAATAGCTACTTAGCACAAATATATAATTTATATAAACGATATGCAACTCATATCCAAAAATTACCTGTCCAAATGTACTGAAAAAAAATTGCAAATACCTGGGGTTAAATTTTAGATTTCCAATAAGATGTCTTTCATTATAATTCATCATATCTACATTTTAAACTGTATGAAGTCTGCCTACACCACATCACAACCTAATGCATTCCACCTGTTAACTACTCTGACACTGACAAAGTTATTTCTTATGTTCCTGTGGTTCATTTGGGTACTCTGTTTTCACCTTTGTTCCCTTGTTCAAGTACCGTGTGTGTGTGTGTGTACAGGAGCTACCTAGTAGGATGGGGGGCGCTAGTAGAGTGCTGGGGCCAGATTCTCGAAAACACTTACTCAAGCACTTACGAACGTGTACATCTTTCCTCAATCTTTGACGGCTTTGGTTACATTTACTAAACAGTTTACAAGCATGAAAACTTCCCATTCAACTGTTATTATTGTTATAAACAGCCTCCTGGTGCTTCGGAGCTCATTAACTTTAATAATTGGAAACAAAGCCGCCAAAGATTGAAAAAAGATGTTCAGGTTCGTAAGTGTTTGCGCAAGTGCTTTCGTGAATCTGGCCCCAGATTCCTCTTCTTATAACTTATTGGCTTACAGCACCATATTATTATTTAGGGTTTTCTCTTTACAGTTTATGCTGAATGCCCACATTCTCAAATGTTTATTCTTGAAACCTGGATATTCTAAAAAAAAAAGTCTTGATAATCTATAGCAGTAATAATTAAGTAATAATATAAATAAAGTGCTAATCGTAGAAAACTATATAAAGCTGATGGTATTACAGAATATTCAAGAGTTCCTAGATATCATTCAGGATGCAATTACAAGCCACAAAACTAGTGGTTAAAAATAATCAGATTCTTCGTGGAGTTTATAATGGGACATAAGACTAAAGAAGCAGTGAGAAAATCTAAATTTCAAATAATCTTGACAATCAGAACATTCTACAAGAAAATCCATTGTTGTTAATGGAAGAATGTAGTTCTTACAATAAGGTGAAAAGCTCTGATCCATTAAGAAGCCATGAGTTAAACTTGCGTGGCCAATACACAGCCTAGCCAAAGATATTTTCCACTTGCAGTGTTGGTGACAAGGAGGGCTGAAGATATTGGACACATTTGATAGTATGTAAATTTGTAATTTTTGATAATTACCCACTTTTATCCCCAACGGTTGCTAACTGTATTATGAATGACGGCAGAAATTAAAGTAAGAAATTAGTTTCTATAGATGAGACGGCCATAAATGATTTCTTTAGCAGCAACGTCCGCGAGGATATTATTTGAGGCTACAGCAACATGGCTGGGAACCGAAGAAATCTGAATTGTCTTAAATCTGTTAAAGATGAGATACAGCCAGAGTTGGATTTCGATCATTATGAGATGAGAATGGGAAGTAGATTTGCACCGAGAGTTAACTACAAGAACGTAATCAACGAAGCGACGTAAACAATTGACGGATTTGTCAACAAAAGTGGAAGCTTCGTACTTTCATTACTTAACTGGCAATGCATTGAGTATTCTTTATCTAAGTGGTGACCCGGAACACTATTAGTATACAAACCAACGGAAGACACGACAAAATTAGGAAATTATTAGACAGGTGAAATATCTGGTGATGTCTAGGTAAACAAAGGTAACATCAAGATATGTCGACTGCGATGGTTCCCACAGTCTGTGGGAACCATCAATAGCCCGCTAGCTGACGAAATGCCTCGCAAGCCTCCACATGGTATGTAGGTGCTCGAACGAGTAAGGTAGTTAAGTGCGCATGAGCAGGAATTCACGCTCTATCAATGATGAGAGTGCTCTCCCATACGACCCAACGCTCTGTTAGTGAAGCACTGCATCAAGGTCAGCACGCAGTGAATGGTGTATGTCACACCTCCACCGACCGCATAAGCGTCAGCTGTGGTGCACACCTCACTCAGTAACACGGAGCATCACCAACCAGACATTTGTCACGGTCATTAGCACGCCCAACGAGTCGGCAACTCTCGCTAGCTCACAGCTGGCCTTGGGCAGGAGTGCACCTGCTCCACGCCACTCCACAACCACACACCATTTACCTGAGAGCCAGGACAGGAAACCGGCGGCTTATCGAAGGTCCCCCATTTACCTTGATCTTTTCCAGTTGTACTTTAAAAGTTAACAGAGTTTTGGCATTTACGGCTTGGGCGGGAAGACGGTTCCATGGGTTTATAACCCTGAGGGTGAAAAAGCATCTCCGGTTCTCAGTCAGGAGATGCTTCTCAGTCCTTTTACGAAGTCAACACCGGAAAATGCTGCTGCAGCAATGGAAGGCCTAGTTACCAAATGAAAGAAAACACGCTAATTAAAGCCTTAATTAATAGGAGATGCTTTACACCCATAGGGTTGTAAACCCGTGGAACCGCCTTCCCGTCGAAGCTGTAAACTCCAAAACTCTGTTGGGTTCTAAAATACAGCTGGAAAAGATCATCAGGACAAATCCTGATATGAGGATTTGCTTGATTATCATATGAGGCGACATATGACAAGCCGCCGGTTTCCTGTCCTTGTCGAAGCCACTAGTATTTAGTGGCCTCTCAGGTAAAACCAATGCACTTGAGCTGACAATTAACAAGACATATATGAAATCAGATAATTCCGAACCTAATATAGGGGCAGCGCGCAACAGAGAAGGATAATATGAGTAGCAGCCTGATGGATAGTGACACACTGAACAGTAAACGCAAATAATACCAAAGAGGAAGAAGACAGACCATGCAAGAGGAATGTGAACCACAAGGATCTGAAGCTGAACAACAAAGACGCATCGCAGCGGCAACAGCCTGTGACTGACATGCAAACTCAAGGTAAGACGAACAGTTTCTGGTGTTAAACAACAGCAGAATGGATGCACAAAATGAATGCATCATATCCGAGCGCATCATACCCGAGTGCATCATACCTGCATGTATCATACCTGAGTGCATCATACCTGCATATATCATACCTGCATGTATCATACCTGAGTGCATCATACCTGCATGTATCATACCTGAGTGCATCATACCTGCATGTATCATACCTGAGTGCATCATACCTGCATGTATCATACCTGAGTGCATCATACCTGCATGTATCATACCTGAGTGCATCATACCTTCAATGCATTGAATTTAAATAACAATTTGTCCTTAATAATAATGCTTTGATGGTTTTTTTAACATAAATAAATATCAAGGAATGATAGCAAATCAATATATTATATCATCAAATCATTCCCATAAAACTATACCTTCAGGAAGCCAATAGTTGTCCTCGAACAATGTAAAATCATATAGTACATTCTTTTTGTCTTCTGAAATGTACTTCTTCAGTAGCTGAAGGGAGAGTTTCGGGTAGGTTTTCACAAGGGTACTGACATTCAGACACTCTTCCTTCATCCCTGTGTGGAATGGTACATCCCACCATGAACTGTTCATGATAACCTCTAAGACTTTCCTGTAGGAGAAGATAAGGTGAGGTAATTATCAGGGGGGAACGCAAAGTCAGTATGGCTACATAGACGAGGGAAAGGAACTATCAGGAGATAGAGCGCCAAGCCATTTGCGACTATACAGCACTTGGAAGGGGTCAGGATAAGGGTTTGAGATGGGGGGTGGAAAAATGGTGTCCAACCACTTGGACGGTCGGGGATTGAACGCCGACTTGCATGAAGCGAGACCGTCGCTCTGCCGTCCAGCCCAAGTAGTTGGTCTGTTGGAGGAGAGAACATTAGCATTCCCTTTTTCTTTTATTCAGATTCGTTTGATATGTTGACCTTCCTCTCCATAAATCACATCTCATGCTTACCTTATATAATCACAAGCTCAGTTATTTGTACTACTGCGCAGTACATGATCACTAGAATAACTGCTGTGGAGAATATGATCACTAGAATAACTGCTGTGGAGAATATGATCACTGCGATCACTACAGTAGAGTAAATGATCACTGAGATCACTACTGTGGAGTATATGATAACTGTGATCCCAATCTTCATTGAGAACTGGAAATACAATTAGGAAATCGCTCAAAAGAAACCCCAGAGAAATTTGGAGAAATGCAATAAAAAATCCGCCTGTTTCTGACTTTGTTACTCGGGAAAAAGTAGTCGAATCCGCTAAACAAATTGACGTTTCTTTGGACAAAGGAATATTGGCCTTGATAGGTTAGGCTAGGCTACTGGTGAGGAAAACCACTTGAAATTTGGCGCTTCAGTTTAGGCAAAACAACTTAAAATTTGGCGCTAGTCATGTAGTAAGAACGTGTTGGGATATTGATCACAGTCATGTCTCTGCTTTCAACATAATAATTAATGTATTAACGCTTTGCGTAATAGTGGCTTTAGGCATTGTATGTACTAGCTCTATCTATAAATTCATCAATTTTTGCATCAACCCTTGTACGTATGTATTTTACCTAAATAAACATTTGAATAAATTCAACTTACCTGTGCTTGTTCTCGAGAGCTTCTTGAAAATATTTTCTCAAGTTTGTCGTTAATAGCCTCACTTTAACTTCTAAGTTGACTTCATCACCGTATTTATTCTTCGAACTCTCGTCTGGATTTACTGACTTCGACTTTCTCTTCTCAATTTTCTTCATATGCTCATGCAGGAAGTCTAGTGACGTATTTTGTAAAAGAAGATCAATAATTTTCAGATTCTCATCATTCTGAGAGCCTAGTTCGTTGTACCTCTTGAAAGCTTTATCAAGGGGAAAATGTTTATCTTTGTTGAACACCAGGAGAGGTGCTTTACTCTTACTGATCAGGAATTTGCAAGAATCCAAGCAACCTTGGCTCACAGCAACGTGTAGTGCAGTATCACCCATGTTATCTTGCTTGTGCATTGATAAGTGAACCAGTTCTTGTATAATCGTCGCATCTTTGTGTTTTGCAGCTACATGTAAGGGGGTTTGACCATCCTTGTCCTGAACTGAAGGATTTATTCCATGTTGATTCAAATATGAACGAATCAGTTTGACAACCCTTCTATTATTGCTCTGCGCTGCCATGTGGAGTGGAGTCTCACCATTGCTATTAATTTTCATAAGAGACCTAGCATTTTTCTCGACTATTTTTTGGCAGACATCCGGTAAGCTCTTTTTGGCAGCTGCGTGCAAGGGAAATAATTTATTTGGAGAGTCTGTTACTGATGCTCCCGCCTGCAGCAGCTCATCAATACACTGATAAGAATGGCATGAAATAGCATGATAAAGCGGCGTTCCTGTTGATTTTTGTGGGTTCACTTCATGCACAAACTCATCATTTATTGCAGCTTTAACAGTTGGAATACGAAGCAGACACTTCAAGCAGGCTGTGCTTTTATTGTGCACAGCATAATGAAGAACCCCCTTTCCTGCCTTGTCTTTAAGGCTTAAATCAGTTTGTGTAGCTAAAAGTTGGACACATGTAAGCCTATTTAAACGAAGCGCCTCGAGAATTGGAGTTTTGCCGGTTATATCTTTTAGTGAAGGATTTGCATCTTTTTCGAGCAAGAACTCTAATGTCTTATAATAACCACTTGAAGCTGCATAATGCATAGCTGTTTTCTCATCCTTATCAGCAACATTAATATCTGAACCAATTAAGATCCGGCAACAGTCATAGTGACCCCGCATTACGGAAAGCATAAACGGTGTACGGCCATCTTTGTTTTTCACATCAAGCTGGTTTTTAGCATGATCTTTACCATCAACTTTCTTTTTAGCATTGCTAATCAAGATCTCACAGCATGCCTGATAACCTGCCTGGGCCGCATAGTGTAAGGGCAGGAACTTCTCATTATCTTTCATACGCGTTTTAGCTCCTTTATTAATTAATAGTTCCACAATACCTTCATGCCCACTAATTGCGGCTAAATGGAGAGGAGTTCGATTATTTTTGTCTTGTTTATTTATGTTTGTTAATTCTTGATCAAGTAGTTCCTCACATTTAGTATAATTTCCAGTGCTTGCAAACTGGTGGAGGGTTGCTTCAGTGTCACAGTTGTGTAAGCTGGATATGTGGTCGCCTAGGCCGTCTCCAGCATCTACTGTTGGTGGAGTGACTTGGGCTGGGGGCGTACTGGCAGCATCTTCACCAGTATTGTCAGTTATTGGCAATAATGCCACAGTTTCTTTACCATCAACTTTCTTATCGGCGTCCGTCTCTGTTCTGAAAAGGAACATATCTTAAGTGGCCAATACAAAATGTATGTGATCATTTATTTTTGTATCTACTTGGTACATTTTTAGGAATCAGCTTTACTATACACTATCATCACTGTAACCATCAACACCACACACGACATTTGTCCTTACTCAACCCGTCCTCAGACCAAGTCCATTCCATCCAGCGGTCGACCCCAAAGACGCATTCATAAATTTTAACATGCTATTCATTAAAAATAGTAATTTTCTCAAATATAAATTAATATTGTTATATATTCAAATGTAAATTAATATTATTATATATTAGCAAACTCTGCATATTTAGGCATTGGTTAGGTTAGGTGTTTAGGTTCTGTTGGCGATTATTTGTATTTGTAGTACGTGGGTGAAGCATTTACAGCGTTGTGGTTCGAACACAAGTCGTCAGTGAAGCACTTGTTCCGGAAGTGTTCGAACGTCATCAGTTGTGAGTCGTGTGTAAACCGTTTTTCACTGATAAACAGGGGATTTGGTGGGTGCATGGAATGGATTTTGAGTCTTTGTTTATGAGGACGGGCTACATTACTCGATACTTGCTGAAGTTTGGTCTAGTGGCTTAGATTTTCAAAAGTGAATTATTCTTTTGGCCTTCCCTTCACCACCTTGAATATCTTTCACCACCATCCCTACCACTCACCAACACCCCTTTCTTCGCCACAATCCCAACCCTTCACCACCATCCCTACCCTTCACCACCATCCCTACCCTTCACCACTTCCCCTACCCTTTACCACCTTCCCTAATCTTCACAGTCTTCCATGCCATTCACCATATTTCCTATTCGTCACCACTTTCATCACTGTAACCATCTTTCACTAAACTACATAAGACGAACTAACATTTAATCACAAAGAAAATAATATCCCGGGTGAATTCTAGTGAGGCCGGAGTCTGGTGTTTAGCAAGACAGGAAATTGATATAGTTTGCCATTTCATACGAAGGATGAGCATAGAGGTTGATCCCGACCCGCCTATGACCATCCCACCCCAGACAACCACTAGGCACCCTGCAAAGTTTTGCAAAGCTATCTCAAGCTTGTTGTTGTTTAAGATTTGCTACCTGGAACAAAAAGTTCTAAGTAGCACGGGCTATGGTGAGCCCGTAGTTATCTCAAGCGTCTGGATATATATATATATATATATATATATATATATATATATATATATATATATATATATATATATATATATATATATATATAAAATAACACAGATATATATATATATATATATATATATATATATATTAATAATGCTAGACCAACCTTCCTCGATATGTGGGATTTCTAGTGCCTGTTAATGATTCTGGATTGTTTCTATGGCTATTGGAGCCACCAGCTTCCATGTCCTGATCTGGAAAAAAAAAATTCTTGTGAGGTGCACTTATATAACGATATCATATCTTGGAAATATTAATGTCCTTTCGCATATAGGTTCAAATCCTCATCAAGATCCTTATAAATTTGCTCAATATTATTATTTTTATTATTATTATTATTATTATTATTATTATTATTATTATTATTATTATTATTATTACCTGAGGCTTCCGGCCCAGCCAGCCTCCGGAAGTTAGTCCTCAACCAGCTCTTCATTCTGAAAATTTGTGAAGGTATTAATTTCTGAGAGAAAGTATTAGATCAATGAGTCCTAACACCAATCTTCTCTATATGTGTTATGCTCGTCATTGCTTGGGAAGCAAATTTAAAAATTCACAATTTTTAAAGTTCTTTTTACAATTTGTGCCTGAGGCTTCTCGCAAAGTGACGTGTTACGCTGAAGCTCTCGCCAACATCTGCGGAGGCAGCATAATTGCAAATATATAGTAGCAGGTTGGATATAATGCGATGAAGAATGAGGTGATGCCCCGGTAGTACAGTCTGGTAATTCATTTTCGACTCACACTCTGGAATTCCGGGTTCGAATCCCGAGCAGGATATAAATGGTGGGCCCGTTTCCTATCCCCTAATGCCTCTGTTTACCTAGTAGTA
Organism: Procambarus clarkii; assembly: GCF_040958095.1. Taxonomy (NCBI): domain Eukaryota; kingdom Metazoa; phylum Arthropoda; class Malacostraca; order Decapoda; family Cambaridae; genus Procambarus; species Procambarus clarkii. Next base: position 4,306,001 of record NC_091213.1, read on the forward strand.
AATATATGCACAGGAGTTAAGTCTGTTGATTGATTGTTGCTGCCGGAGGTGAATAAGTTTATTGTGCACCCCATACTCATCCTGTGAGCGGTAGCGCAAAAATGGATCACAGAGGGCACAAAAGGTCTTTATCAGACCTCAACGGAGATTATTACATTAACAATTACATCTAACCTGCAAACCTTATAATTACACTTGCTTACACTCCACACCCCAGAAGTGACTCGAACCCATACTGCCAGGAGCACTATGCAACTGGTGTACAGGAGACCTTAACCGCTTGACTCGATGAAATACCTTATCCGCTCGACTTGATGAAATATCTGAGCCCCAAATTTTCACGAGAGCTGAATTAGGTTAAATTCAGACAACTTTCCTATACTTTTGTATAGGCTGATGACAGAGTGGTTACAGTACTGGAGACGCCAAGGAACATGGAGGCCCTGGCTGACCGAGTTCGATTCCTTCAGGCGTCCAGAGTTTTTTAATGCATGTTAGCTTGGGTAAAATTCAAGCTTGACACGCATATTACAAAATAACACAGATAATGAAATTCTGACCTTTGAAAATATGATGACGTGATCACACCCAAGACAACTTGTGGGGGGGTAGGGGTTCAATTCCCGGCCAGAGCGAAACGTTTGGGCACGTTTCCGTTCACCTGTTCACTCGGAAGATCACCAATGGGTCGCATCCAGTAGACGTTAGCTTCGTGAGACCTCCATAAGCCAATAGTCAGACTGATCTCACCCTCCTCCCTCGAGAATGGGAAACCTGTTGTTGGAGATTTACACAACGTTCTAAGCTGATGACACAACTTAAAGGACTTGTGGGTGTAGCGTGCGGGTACACACACACACTGGTCCCCACCACCAACACTTGTGGGGTGGTTGCCATCAACACTGGCACCTTTGTACAAGGGGGGTGCCACCTCACGCAAAGGTACTCTTCATTACTGACATTCTAATGATGTTCTCTATTTACAAATCAACCTTTATTTTCATTACGTATACGGATTGACTTACATAGAGTGAGTTTGGAAGCTAATAAATTAAAACAAGAATAACTGTAAATTAAATATTATATTGTAAATTGGCACATTGCAATGATAGCTCCGCGGTGTGTGAGTGTCTGTCCGCCAGACGTACGATAATGTGGTGCTAGGTTAAAATAATCCTATAATAAAATAATATTCTTTAAAAAAAATATGATTTATTAAGATGAATTCATCGTAAGACTTAAAACAAAGTAGAATGTCTTAAACCAGATTGATATTCTGGTCAAATTCTCCTAAACTTGCCATAAACGCTGTGTGTATTAGTGGCTTTAGGTATTGTATGTATCAGCTCTATCTATAAATCCAACATTATGTTTGTAACTCATCTTCTATGTATGTACTTTTACCTGAATAAACATTTGAATGTTTGAATTTGAACTGTTTACAAAACTCAAGTGACCTTGCTGAGATACCAATTTACAACAAAAAACTAGAGTTTTAGCTCCAGCCATTGCATTCCTCTACAAAAAAATCACGTAAATTCCAAACCTTTTCAGATATTCTTAAAAAAAAGGGCGTTTAAGGGGCTGGACCTTGTTATCGTAATTCTTCTGTCATTATGTCGCAGGTATTCCCTGCGTATATCTGTAGGGAGGGAGGAGGAGGAGGATGCTGCAAGGGATTGCGATCCTAGACGAGCTTCCATGCATGGGTGTCAAGGGGAGACTCATGAAATGGATTGAAGACTACCTCACAGGGAGGAAAGCCAAGGTCTATCTCACAGGGAGGAAAGCCACTGTCTGCTTCAACGGAGCAATCTCAAGAACAATGAATATGGAACTCGGGACTCCCCTTCCCCAAGGAGGAGTCTTAAGCCCCACACTATTTAGCATACTTATGAACACCATTACAAATATTGATTTTCCGGAAGGAACGCAACAAGTGGGGTATGCAGATGATGTCCTAATACAAGCTCCCACCTTGGGAAAAATTAAACAGTCCATTGAACTCCTTGGAAGGAAATGTATTGACCTCAGTTTCATTCTTTCCACAAACAAGACAAAAGCATACTCTCGTGTGTAGACGAGGAGTCACAATAACGTGGCTGTAAAATGTTGACCAGACCACACACTAGAAAGTGAAGAGACGATGACGTTTCGGTCCGACCTGGACCATTCTCAAGTCAATTGTGATAATCAACTTGATATGGTCCAGGACGGACCGAAGCGTTGTCGTCTCTTCACTTTCTAGTGTGTGGTTTGGTCAACATACTCTCATCACAAGCGGGGAGAAAATGAAGAACTACAAATTAATGGTTTAACACTTGAATGGGTTGACCATTATCGGTACCTTGGCGTCATTGTCAGCTCTAACAAGGGGGAAGAAAGAGCTCAACCAACTCATAGGAACATGCAAAAGTCGACTCAAATGAAAGTAAGTAATTATCAAAAGAAGGCACCAAACCGGGAAGGCTATGTAGCACCATCAAATACGCAAAATAATCAGAGGGCGCTAAATATCACCAAGGATGCCAATACGAGAACAAAAACGCATAAGGCGAACGATATCAAAAGTATCCGAGTCACCAAGAATTCTATCGAGGGACAGGTGACCGCGAGGGGCGGTCGGAAAGCAAGACACACGCTCGTCCTGGAAGTCAGGACATTCAAGAAGGACATGCACGACCGTAAGAGGGACAATGCAACTAGGACAATAAGGAGTAGGGCGGCGCTCCATCAAGTGACCATGGGTTAAGCGAGTATGGCCAATACGCAACCTCGCCAGAGCTGTTTCCCACCGCCGGTTACGGTGGAAGGAGGACGGCCACGAGGAAACACAACACTTAAGAGTACGTAGCTTGTTACCAGTAACAGACAACCAAGAAGCCTGCCAACGGGTAAGGACTGAGGAATGGATAACCGGGTAAAAGTCGGAATACGGAATGCCTTTACGAGAGATGGGACAAGAGCGGACAGCTTCCTTAGCGGCAGCATCCGCACGCTCATTTAAAGACACACCAATATGGCTGGGAACCCAACAAAACTCAACCGACTTAAATTTACTGTGAACGAGAAACAGCCAATGCTGGATCTCGACAACTACTGGATGAACCGGATTAAAGGACCCGAGAGCCATGAGGGCACTACGAGAGTCAACAACAACCACAAAGCAAGACTGACAACGAGAAAGCAGGAGACGAAGAGCATAGAGAATAGCATAAAGTTCCGCTGTAAAGATGCTAGTCTCCGGAGGCAAGCGACACATATAAGTGTGATCAGGAAAAACAACAGAGTAGCCAACACCGTCCGCTGACTTAGACCCATCGGTGAAGACAGAAACGGAGCGGGAGTGAGAAGAAAAGTGCTCGAGGAAAAGGCGTTTTAGAACCGTAGGAGGGGTAAAAGCTTTAGTGATACGGGTCAAGGAAGTACAAAACCGCGGAAGAGGGACCCTCCACGGGGGCAAAGAAGGAACAACACGAGGAGAAACATCAGAAATACGAACGGAGAGAGAATCCTGTAGGCGAGATAACCGGACAGAAAGAGGGAGGTGGTGAAGAGGAACAGGAACCGCAGGAGGGGTAAAAGTTAAAGCACGACAGAGGCGAGAGGAAGGATGTTGCAAGGACCGCGCAAGATAGCGAAGACAGTAGCGATCACGGCGGTCCTGGAGAGACAGGAAGCCAGTGTCAACATACAAGCTAAGGATGGGAGTCGAACGAAAGGCACCAGAACTGAGGCGCAACCCAGTATGGTGCAAAGCATCAAGACGGCGAAGAGTAGGAGAAGCAGACGAGTAAGCAGGGCAACCATAATCGAGCTTAGACAGGACGAGAGAGGAATGTAAAGCAAGGAGAGTGCGCCTATCTGCCCCCCAAGAAGTATGGGACAAGACCCGAAGGAGGGTAAGGGCCTTAGAGCACTCAACACGGAGGTAAGAGATATGGGGAGACCAAGACAAACGAGTGTCAAGGAATAACCCCAAAAGCTTCGCGGAATCTTTGTATTCAAGGGGATGACCATAAAGTGACAAAGAGGGACGAAGAACAACCCGTTTCCGCGTAAAAGTCATGGCACAAGTCTTAGAAGTAGAGAACTTGAAGCCATGACCTGTGGCCCAAGACGACACGGCATCAATCGCAAGTTGAAGCCGGCGTTGAAGGAGAGGCGAATCATCACCCTGACAACAAAGGGTAAGATCATCGACATAGAGAGCGGAGAAGACACCAGAAGGAAGAGAGGAAAGAAGACCATTGAGGGCAACCAGAAAAAGAGTAGTGCTCAGAACACTACCCTGGGGCACACCTTCGTATTGCTGAAAAGAGGGAGAGAGCGGTACCAAGGCGCACCCGAAAGGAACGACGAGAGAGGAAGCTGCGGAGAAAGAGAGGGAGATGACCACGAAGGCCAAAAGAATGAAGTTGAGATAGGATATGATAACGCCAAGTGGTGTCGTAAGCCTTTTCTAGGTCAAAAAGGACGGCAACAACGGAGGTCTTCGCAGCAAAAGCAGTACGAATATAGACCTCCAAGTTCACCAGGACATCTGTCGTGCTGCGGCACTTGCAGAAACCAAATTGAGAAGGGGAGAGGAGGTGATGGTGTTCCAGGAACCACATCAGACGAACGTTAACCATACGTTCAAAGAGTTTGCAGACACAACTTGTGAGAGCCATAGGGCGAAAGTCCTTAGGGGAAGTACCCAGAGACCCCGGTTTGCGAACAGGGAGGACAACGGCATCGAGCCAGTCCTCAGGGACTGACGACGACTCCCAGATCCGATTATACAGACTCAGTAAATACTGAGACGTGCTCGGAGGGAGATGGCGAAGCATCTCATAATGAATACCATCGGAGCCCGCCGCCGTAGAACCGCAGAGGGCCAGGGCAGAACGAAGTTCAGAGAGAGAGAAGGGATCATTATAGGGAAGCTGAAGATGAGTGCAGAAATCTAAAGGACGAGACTCAAGGACAGGTTTACGAAGAAGGAAAGATTGGGGAAGATGAAGACCAGAGCTAACAGAAGAAAAGTGGGAACCCAGTTCGGAAGCGACCTGCAACGGGTCCGCCACAAGAGTATCATGGAGGTGAAGGACCGGTGAAACATCGGGAACGAACTTACCCGCTATCTTGCGGATACGCTTCCAGATCTGGGCCAGAGGGGTCTCGGACGTAATTGTTGAGACATAAGATGCCCAACATTCACGTTTAGCTGTACGGATGGCCCTACGGGCCACCGCACTCGCTTTCCGAAAGAAAAGAAAAGAATCAGTCGTCTGCCTACGGCGGTGCCTCTTCCAGGCTGCACGCTTACAGCGGACAGCCCGAGCACAGTCCGCATTCCACCAGGGAACGCACTTCCGTGGACCCCGAGAGGAAGAGCGAGGAATAGAGCGGAGGGCAGCGTTGAAGACAGTGTCATGAAAAAGGAGGAGAGCGCGAGAGAGGCAGAAGGGAGAGGTCAGAGAGAGCAGCACTGAGGGTAAATAGGGTCCAGTCTGCCTTAGCAAACTGCCACCTAGGGAAAGAGAGGGAAGGGCGAAAAGAAAAAAAGGAAACAAGGATGGGGAAATGATCACTTCCATGGAGGTCATCAAGAACCTGCCACGTGAAATCTAAGTAAAGAGAAGAAGAGCAGAGAGAAAGATCAAGACAAGAAAGGGTGCGAGTCCGAGAGTCCAAATGAGTGGGCTCACCAGAATTCAGAAGAGACAGGGAAGAAGAGAGGAGAAACGGCTCAAGGAGGCGACCCCGGGTATTCGTCAGAACGTCACCCCAAAGAGAATGACGACAATTGAAGTCACCCAGCAGGAGCACAGGCTCCGGCAAGGAGTCTAGGAGGTGTTTCAAATCAGGAAGAGAGAGCGGGACACTCGGGGGGAGATAAATGGAACAAACTGTGTACCATTTCCCCACAAAGATACGAGCAGCAGAACAATGGAGAGGCGAAGGAAAAAGTAAAGGAACAAAGGGAACATCAGCCCGAATCAAGAGAGCAGAAGAATTAGAAGCCCCAGCAATGGCTGGGGGGGAGGAGAGAAAGGAATAGCCACGAAAACGACCAGGACGAGCACCAAGCATTGGCTCCTGGAGACAGACACAAAGGGGCGAAAACCGCGAAATCAGAAGTTGGAGTTCGAGGAAATTGGCGTAATAACCTCGAACGTTCCATTGAAGAATGGACAACGACGAGAAGAGAAAGGACAAAAACAGAGAACAAGGAAGAAACAAAGGCGAAAGAGCAACAGAGCACGTTAAAGAATATCAGGGTCGGGATCAGGGTCAGCAAAGTCAGGGTTAGGGGGCATGGGTAAACTGAGCAAAGACGGAGGGAAGGAAACGGGAGAACAGATCAGAGGTGGGCGGGCAGGGTCCGGAGGAGGAGGAGGAAGAGGAGGAGACAACGGAGAGGAACAGTCAAGGACAGCAGCAGGAAGAGGGGGAGTAGAAAGAGGGGAGCGCACCCCAGCAAGAGCAGCAACCGAAAGGGAAGCAGGGGCCAAAGAAACCTCCATAGCAGGAACAGGGGGCGCAAGCACTGAAACGGGAGGGGAAGGAGCAACAGAGCCAGGAGGAGGAGCTGAGGAGGAAAGCGAAGCCTTCTTACCCGCCGGGGAAGAGGAAGGAGAGGAGCCAGGCTTACGCTTCTGACTTAAAGAGACTGGTGTCCCAGCAACTACGTACCGGGCAACGGATTCCAGTGTCTCAACAGGAGAAGCCGAACGAGAGCACACACGACGGCCGTTAGGAGAGCGATGGACATCCGCTCGCACCGACAGGCGGTGGGGAGAGCCGATAGATGGAGGAAGAGGATGGGAAGGAGGATCGGAGGGGGACGAGGAAGAAGACACAGAAGACACGACAGACTGGGTAGAAGGAAGGGGAACCCCAGACAGAGGACCAGGAGGAGGATCCTTCGGGAGAGAACCCAAAGGAACAGAGGAGGGGGCAGTGGGTGCATCAGGGTCCAAGGCCCGGAAACGGTTGTGAGTCTGAGGAAGGCGGGAAGGACGAGGAGAGGAAGAGCGCAACACGCGAGCATAAGAGATATTAGCATAAGGCGGGAGCCGGCGAACCTGGCGCCTCGCCTCAGGAAAAGATAAACGCTCCCGGTGCTTCAGGTTGAGGACGGCTGCCTCAAGCTTGTAATGGACACACGCATGGGAGAAGGTAGGATGGGCCTCACCGCAGTTGAGGCAACGAGCCTGGGGAGAAGTGCACTCCGACTTAGAGTGACCTTCGCCACCACACAAAGGACAGAGAGAGACAGTCCCGGAGCAGCGGAGGGCACCATGCCCAAACCTCCAGCACTTGTTGCAGAGCCGAGGAGAAGGAATGTACTCCTGGACAGAGCACCTGGCACCAGCAAGAATGACAGAGGGTGGAAGGGTCCTACCATCAAAGGTAATCTTCACAACCCGGAGGGGTTGACGGCGACTACCACGAGGGGGACGAGTAAACGTGTCCACCTGGAGAATAGAATGGCCCTGGGCAGCGAGGATATGTCGAATATCGTCGTGGCAGTCGCGCAGGTCCCGAACACTGGTCGCAACATGGGGCGGGAGCAAAATAGTGCCAACACTGGCATTCAACTGAGCGTTCTTCGAGACCCGAACGGGGGTCTCGCCAGGGCAGGATAAGGCAGCCAAGCGGGAAGCAGCATCCCGAGAAGGAGGAGCAACGACACGTGTACCGAGACGAGTGGGGTTGAAAGTAATGGAGGCATCCACGGAATCAATGAGACGTCGATGGAGGGAGAAATCGTCAGGAGGCGCAGAATCAAGAGGGAGGAGATCAAAATATTTGGCCCACGAAGCGGGACCAAACAAGGCTTGATAGGTAGCAGAACTGGAAGGAATCGAGCGAGGGCGGCCGTGACGAGGACGGCGGTGAGAACCTCCAGAGAGGGGTTAAAAGGCGCAGTAGTTACAACTAGAGAAGGAGCCGCGCCAGGGGACGAGGTAGTCACCACTGGGGGCTTGGGGCTCGACCCAACCACAGAGGAGGGAGGGAGCCAGGGGAAGGAGTCAGAGAGGCCAAAGGAGGAGCAAGGTCGGGGCCCAAAGCAGCGGAGGCTACAGAGCCCGGTCTTCCAATACGGACCGACTCGGGGGCTTGGTCGCCCATCCCACGAGCCTGAGAAGGTAAGCCAGAAGCAGCCGAAACAGGGGTTATCATCTTGACGAAAAGAAGAATTCATTCACGAATGTGCCCCCACACCCACCATGGAGCCACAATTAGAGGCAGGACACCCAACAAGAAGCTATCGCCGATCTTGTCGGGGCCTCCTAGGGGTGCGTCGTGAGTATACGCCCCACAAACGCCACCTTAAGAAACCGACAGTCCGTCGAGATCGGGTTCAGTGACGAAAGGGGGATTGACAATAAAAGGTTCCCCTCGCTCTCAACGTCGGGTACTACAGTTCTACGGGTGCAAGAGTATGCCTCCTCAAGCACCCGGGCGTCAAAATAGAAGAAGTCCAAGGGAAGAACCAGAACGAGCAAAAGGTCGGCAGGAAACGGCAAGCAGATAGGAGAAGAGGGGGGAGAAAAACGAAACAGAAGGAAAAGGAAAAGATGCCCAGCAGAATTGGAGAGGACGGCAGCAGGAGCACAAGGCTAGAAAAGGACAGAGGACTGTCCCAAGGAGCGTCACACTCCGGCAGCCGCCCACGAAGCCCCCACACGGCGACAACGAGCTGAGCGGGGAGGGGGACTCAAATGAAAGCTATGACCTGGAATAGACATGGAGCCTCTATTGCCGTGCTTAAGATGATGTACACAGCCTATGTGCGCTCCGTCATAGACAATGCCGCACCAGTTTTATGCACCTACTCCCAAAGCGATATGGAAAGGCTGTATTGGAGGGGACCTAAACATTCCCTCTAATGCGTTATGTGTGGTTTCCTCCGAGGCTATGGGTCCCCCTTCTTCCAGCCAGAGGTGGTACTCCCTTCCCTTTTTATATATATATATTATATATATATTTATATATATATATATATATATATATATATATATATATATATATATATATATATATATATATATTATATATATATCCGTGGTCTCCGTGGTGTAGTGGTAAGACACTCGCCTGGCGTTCCGCGAGCGCTATGTCATGGGTTCGTATCCTGGCCGGGGAGGATTTACTGGGCGCAATTCCTTAACTGTAGCCTCTGTTTAACGCAACAGTAAAATGTGTACTTGGATGAAAAAACGATTCTTCGCGGCAGGGGATCGTATTCCAGGGACCATAGGATTAAGGACTTGCCCGAAACGCTACGCGTACTAGTGGCTGTACAAGAATGTAACAACTCTTGTATATATCTCAAAAAAAAAAAAAAAAAAAAAAAAAAAAAAAAAAAAAAAAAATATATATATATATATATATATATATTAGTATATTTTGGTAGCAGTCTTTCCTGTAGACATATATTATTAAATATGACCGAAAAAGTAAGATTAATAATTCTAACACGAATTTTCTCAATCTTTCGTACATTTCTTTTCACTGTTGGAGGTAATTCAAAAATCAATTCTCCAAAATTCATTTTTATTTCTAGTCTGACGCGACACTTGAGCGCGTTTCGTAAAACTTATTACATTTTCAAAGACTTTACACATACACAACTGAATAGAACTTACATATCTCCGATATGTTTATATCTACATTTGAGTGAGGTGGATGGGGTGAGGTGGTATTTAATAGGGTATTAATTTCATCAACACAAGACAGAACACGAAACAATGGGTATTGAAATGGAAGTGATTGTAGAAAGCCTATTGGTCCATATTTCTTGATGCTTCTATATTGGAGCGGAGTCTTGAGGTGGGTAGAATATAGTTGTGGTGTAGGTGTAGATATAAACAAATCGGAGATATGTAAGTTCTATTCAGTTGTGTATGTGTAAAGTTTTTGAAAATGTAAAAAGTTTTACGAAACGCGCTCAAGTGTCGCGTCAGACTAGAAATAAAAATGAATTTTGGAGAATTGATTTTTGAATTACCTCCAACAGTGAAAAGAAATGTACGAAAGATTGAGAAAATTCGTGTTAGAATTATTAATCTTACTTTTTCGGTCATATTTAATAATATATATATATATATATACAGTATATACACACACACACACACTGCCCAACTAGAACTTTAAGCCTTCCCTGGGCAGTCCATAGCTTGAGATGAGGATCACTTACATGCTGCTGGAGTCGGTGATGATGGCAGAATCAAGTAGGATAGTGCTAAAGGTGGCTGGAGCCGAGAGCTTGTGCGAGGCCTGGAGCTAAGAGCGCGTGTCCAGGAGTATTGTCCAATACTCATAATTTAGTATCGTACTGTCCTAATTTAGAAAAAAAAATGCTTCAAGTGTTATAGCTCCGACCATAGCATTGCTCTACAATGTACCACTAACTCCAAGCTGCCTTTAATATTCTTAATAAGGGTAGAGTAGCCCCAGTTCATAAAAAGTTGTGTTCTCATTGAAATCAACGATTTTAGACCAATATCAATCCTGCACACCTTGTCAAAAATATTTGAAAATCCAATGTACAAATAGCTTTACTCCTACCTAGCTAAACACATACTTAGCTCTTGCCAATATGGTTTGAGACTTTAGAAAAGCACCAAGCACTTAATTAATATGCATGAATTGATACAGCTCTTTATAAGAATTAATACCCCCTCATTTTATTTTCTGACCTTCGGATGACTTATGAGTTTTAACTGCAATAACCGAGGGGTTGATTTTCCCAGCTGTCACATACATGTGGTGTATACATGTGATGGGAAATCTACCCAGAGTGCATGGGACTTAAGAATGCCAAATGCAGGATAAATACTTGGGTGTTTCGAATGTAAGTGGTCTTCAATCATAAGCAATGAAGTGTTGGTGACGTCACACAGCTTATGCTTCACCCATACAAGCCTATGACATGAGAAGCCAGAAGGAATGCTTGCCTCCCATTAGCTAATCTGTATGTAGGACGATTTTCATCTCTCAGAGACTCCCTAGGGCACTTAAGGCATGGAATCGTCGTTCTCAGTCAAACTGCATTACACTGAAGACATGCGTATTTTCTGTTTGTTCGGCCAAAGGACAGAATTATGGCACCGAGCACTTGACTGTCAGTTAACAATCGGCCACTTATGAAACAAGTCCAAATTCTGGAATCAAATTTGAATCATTACGTATAGTTGAAGCGAGGTAACCGCAAGATTTATACACATTAGAGAAAAATCAAAAGGGGGAATTATGCCGATAAAATCCTCTTGCAAATATCTTCTCGAGATCTTGAGGTTATCTTGAGATGATTTCGGGGCTTTTTAGTGTCCCCGCGGCCCGGTCCTCGACCAGGCCTCCACCCCCAGGAAGCAGCCCGTGACAGCTGACTAACACCCAGGTACCTATTATACTGCTAGGTAACAGGGGCATAGGGTGAAAGGAACTCTGCCCAATGTTTCTCGCCGGCGCCTGGGATCGAACCCAGGACCACAGGATCACAAGTCCAGGGTGCTGTCCGCTCGGCCGACCGGCTCCCTTGCTCATGGCTATAGTTTTCATTGAAGACACATGACAACTATCTTGTGCATAATTGGTTGTTCATTGTAATTATAAGCTGCATTTCTTTCTCGACCAGAGCAATAAAACCCACAACTCGCTGCTCTACATTAGAAAATACTAATCCGTTTTCCATATATCATAACTTATTTTCACAATTAAGTAACTGGATCACTGTAAACTACTTGACAAACATTTACATATATATTTATAAATTCTTGAAAGAATACATTACAGGATCAGCAATTACAAATTTGATCAATCAACGCTTCAACATTTTCCAAGTAATGACAGTAATACGATTGGTCATGGGCACAATGCACCAATGATCATATGGAAAATATGTAATTATGACAAATCCTAAAAATACATCAGAAATACAGTAATCATATATATATATATATATACACTAACGTGATAGAAAGCCTCATTGGTAAGTACTGTATTGGTATCTTTGTATGGTATATTTTATTTACTAATTTCTTGTAATATCCTGTCAACTCACATGGATACAAATTAAAATTTCCCAAATCAATGCAGTATATATTCTTAAATACAGTATAAAGAATTAAATAAAATATATACAAGTTTATGTATGAACCAACTGCCTGAATAATAATAAAGAAAACATGCAGTGTGCCATAATAACTTGAACAAAAAACAAAAACAAAAATACCCAACTCACGCGCATGAAAGGAAAGTGACAATGTCTTAGTCCATCCTGGACCCTTCCAAGAAAATTGTATCAGCAGTAGTTCATCACACATTAACCACTGCAAACATTGGTAACTGCATACTTTCTTTGGTAAGAATGATATTTAAAATATCATTCTATAAAAAGTCAGAATTATGAAAGGAAAATTAATTTGTTGACCAAAGCACGCTAGAAATTGAAGATTCAACAACGTTTTGGTCCGTCCTGGACCATTTTAAGTCTATTGTAATGATGGACCACAATCGACTTGATAATGGTCCAGGATGGACTGAAACGTTGTCGTCTCTTGAATTTCTAGTGTGGGGGTTGGTCAACATTTTTCAGCCACGTTATTGTGACTTTTTATCCGAAAGCTATGTTAATTTTTAAACACACATTCCAAATCTTAGAACTAGTTTCTCGTCTTATACTGGGAGGTGATTTAGAGATGTTTAAGAAAACAACAAAGAGGAAATCTCTCAAGAAAACAAGACATCAAAGATATAAAAAATTTTACAATTGTTTAATAATTAGGAACTAGCATGTAACATTTGATGAACAATATTGAAGAATCATTAATACAAAATTATTTATGAACACCTACTAGTTAGCTAACATAATTTACAAAAAGTAATCTAATCAAAATGCTAATTCATTCTTTAACAGGTACTGTATATAATTTGAATGCATGAACTGGAGGATGAAAGATTGTTAAGTACACTGCAAAATATTAATCTATTAGAAATCTAATACAACAGCTTTAACCTAAAATCCTCGTGATTACGGCACGATCTAAAGCTCATCGTGTTCCAGATGTCTGGTGATGAAGGAGACCATGTCTTCTAAAGAGCGATCGCCATTATACTCGCCAATCTGATTGGCATTTTTGTATAGAAACAGTGTTGGGAATCCATTTACCTGCAAAATAATTAGTGATTTGATGATTTTGCATCCATCAGCTGCCTAAATAAAATAAAATAATCGCCTTTACCAGTCCAATGAACGGCTCTGTCTGCCTCATATTGTGTAGGCCTGGCTCTGTCTGCCTCATATTGTGTGGGCCTGGCTCTGTCTGCCTCATATTGTGCAGTTGCTTGGAGCGGGCCTGCGGGCCGCTCCAAGCAACAGCTTTGTGGACTAAGCTCTCACAAGTCAAGCCTGGCCTTGGGCCGGGCCTGGGGAGTAGAAGAACTCCCAGAACCTCATCAAGCAGGGAGCATCTAATGCAGTTCTTGATATTAACTGTCATTCATCCCTGTACATGTCAAAGTGAATATTGCACATGTTTATTCTATAGTATGGTGACCAAAACTGAACTTCATAATCTTATACGGCTTAACAAGGACAAGATATAGTTGCAGTATGATTATGCCCTTTTATTTTATCTGTGAATGACACCCAGATCCATCTGGTATAGGCCTATGGTGCCCAACTCTAAGACTAAAATTTTGAGCACAAAAAACTGGTAGCCGAGTTACTCCACTCGAAACCCCAATCAATCCCTGAACTGCAGGTGAATGGGAAGATGGCAATAAGCACCCTGATTTGACACCACCAGAGGTGCACCTGGGATGCCAGTCATCTGGAGTGTTGAGCACATGATTACATGCAAATCTTTTGGTACTCTTTTTCTGATCTCTCTCATTCCCTCTTGGCATTTCTAATTAAGCAAGCAAGTCACAGCCCTTACTTTCACCACACTATTGTGTTTTGTTTTTCTTTCATTTCTTATCAACTGAATCTTATTTTTTTTTTTTCATGAACTGCCCTACAACTTCCTTATCCCACTTCTTTCAATCTCTTATCAGTTTGTACACCCCAATACACTTTCAGCCTTCCCAATTTGTACATGCAAATATACTAACAAGATCTTGACACAAGCTATCCAATCTTTCATGTACCTAATTATGCTTACAGCAACACCAATATCCTGTCTACTCCGTCACAGTATCACAGTCAAAACACCTGTCATGACTTGCTACCGTCAACTCCAGAGCCGTGTACTTGCAGCCTCCAAATTCAACACACTCCACAAAGTTTTAACCAAATTGTTCTTATATACATGCACACCAAGGTTCATTTGTTTACAGTCTTGCTTTAAAATTACTATCGACTAACCGTTTTTACTTGATCAACCTACCCCTACCCCCTCCCCCCCCCCATTTCTCTCTCTCAACTTAACAATTTTAATCATTTCACTTCTTTGATCTTGTGGATCATACATTTACCACTCAATCCCATTTTAAATTTAATGCTTATGTGATCAGACAAGCTTATCACATATTCCTTAGCAACTTCTTGATACCTAACACTCAATTTATACTAAATAAATAATATGGGAAACACACACTCTTCATTAAAGTTCCCTTATTTCATGCCCCCTGTTTTACATTCACTATACTAGTGTCCCTGGGAAATGCATGTAGGGAAGGGAGCCGGTCGGCCGAGCGGACAGCACACTGGACTTGTGATCCTGTGGTCCCGGGTTTGATCCCGGGCGCCGGCAAGAAACAATGGGCAGAGTTTCTTTCACCCTATGCCCCTGTTACCTAGCAGTAAAATAGGTACCTGGGTGTTAGTCAGCTGTCACGGGCTGCTTCCTGGGGGGTGGAGGCCTGGTCGAGGACCGGGCCGCAGGGACACTAAAGCCCCGAAATCATCTCGAGATAACCTCAAGAATAAGCAGCTACTTTGCATGTTGACACACCAAATAATAAAAGTGCAGTTACGATTATTAAACCCAGTTGCAACTTACATTTTGTTCACTGCATAAGCCTCTATTCACCTCCTGCGTACAGTCCACCTTTCCAATCTTCACTTCGCCGTGGCCAACAAACTTCCGACCCAACTCGTCATAGGTTGGAGCCATGCGTTTACAGTGGCCACACCTATACAAAATAATATCAAATTAGACATTTGTAAAGAAAATAATACTGAGTAAGCTCTACAAAAGTAATCAAATGAGATACTGAATAGTGTAAACTAGAACAATCATAGGAAGAATCAGCATCATTTATCACATTAAAGGAGGCAGAAGGCTGGAACATCACACTGGAAATTATGAGGACAGGAAACCATTGCAGGATGTAGCAATGCAGAGGCAACCATTTCACAGGAAGCACAAAGGACCACCAGCCATAGGGTAGAAAGGCTTCAGCACAAAAAAAACATGAAAAGATATTTAAAGATACTGAAAAGAAAATGCATTTATCATGAGTAGAAGGAAGTGAAAAGAGAAGGACACTATGAGAAGAGTAAAGTATCACAGACTTTATGTTACTGTACTTTTGAAGACCAGATAAGCATACTGGACAAAAGGATGAACACAAGAGGTAGAAGGACAAGATGGAGGGAGGCTAGGCAGAGTCGTGTCGACGGTAGTAGAGCTTACCATGGTGCGAAGAATTTCACTAACGTATATCCTTTTTCAATGGCATTTTCAAAATTTTCCGACGTAAGAACTATAACGGGAGGCAGTGGCTCATTTGCATCTTCCTTTTGCTCAGTACCAGCATCGTCTCCAAGCATACGAACTGTAAATTCTTTCAAATCTTCATGGCTACGATCCCCTGTATATTTTTCAATCTGAAAAAAATTATTATTTATAGAATACTGTTCAGTCAGAATTTATAAAGTTGATAGTGTTTAGCATTCTGACTATATGCACATTATGTCTGTCAGTATGTCCCGATATCAGCATCCAAATATTTTAAAACTAACCTCTAATAGTGATACAATAAAATTTATTTTTAACATCAATTACACATAGTACATCACAAAAGCAAATGTAGCTAGTGCTTTAAAAACGTAGCATATTTAGCCAAAACAAATTGGAAACATCATTTCTAATCTTATGCATATAAAGCATATAAAGGAGTCTTCCTAGTTTGCATTTCTCTATTTACAATAACCCCTAATCTCCATGACTTTACTATATGAATTGCTCAAGTGTTTCGACTGAAGTGGAATGCCCTTTTTATGCCATTTTTGGTAGCTTCCCCATGCTTGGCATTGCCTGCTACTGCACAGGTGTACCCCGCACCAGGTATTTTAAACACACTATCTATTGGGGATAAGGATCTTTTACCCGAGGCATGAAAGCAGATGGAAATTCAAGATAAACATAGTGCTGAAGTAGTATGCCCTAAATTAATGAAAGGAGGCCATAACATATATACTTCCTCCATTGCCATGGCATAAACACTCAAAATGTGATGTGTTTGATTGCCACCAGGTGGCAGCTCAGGTCACGTAGATTCTCAAGCAGCCTGCCTTTCACTCATGAGCCACCCAAACCAAACCCTGTCCACCTCATGGGGAAGGCAGGTACAGAGCAGGAATGATGAGTGACTAAGGATTTCACCTGAGAAGGGCATTTCAGTACTTGATTTCAGAGGGGATTGACCTCTCAATAGCTCTCTGAGCTAACCCACAATGGCAACTCAGAGAAGGCCAGCATTTCTCAAAGGAATACAGCATTAAATAGAAAAATGCTTCCAAGATTAACCCAGAGAAGATGACAGAAGAGAGTTATCAGTAGTGCCAAAAGACAGGTGTAATGAGTATGGCGAGGCCAAGGGACACCCCAGGCAAAACCAAGGTCGACATCCAGGTGGACCAACCAGACCAAGGTCAAAGTTCAAACAGCAGCCAGGAAACACACAGCATTTTGGAGCCAGGACAGACTAACAGCTGGCCAGAACCCAAGTCATATAAATCCCAGTGCCATCACAACAGCCAAGCCAGCAAGACCACGGCCAACATTCACGAAGCCAAAGCAAACAAACCGAGCCCAAGTCCACAATCATAAAGGCACAGAGCAAGGAAAACCTGCTGCATCAAGGCATTCATCCCAGAAATAAATTATCATATTCATGGTTTTCATTGTGACGGCCAATATCCGGGCTTGTGGCTCCTGGCAATCCAACAGGGTGTTAGCCTCTCGTTATTTAGTGGATATCTCTTGGCTTTGCAGTACTTGTGTTGTCCCTGGGTGTGTGTGGTGGTGCACAGCTGACCAACTTTCATGGGTAAGCCCAGTTTGCCATTTTTGTTTTGCTAATCCTGTTTCCATTCTAAAAAAGCTAACCACCTATAATCAGGTGCTATTGTAAGTAACCCTAGGAGCTATTGAGGACTCTCCCAGAAATTAAAAGTTGAATCAAATTAAACAACCTTTTCTAGTGGGTCACACAGTAGCTACTCATTCCCATGGAGTTAGGAAATGTCACGAGTAACATTAAACACGAAATGCCGGGTAACTTGGCCCGACATCTGGTGGCAACTGGAAACATCACAGTTAGTGATGCTTGCACTACAATCAGTTGTCTTCTTTTCCTTGGAGGTGCTTAATTTCCTTCACACAGTTGATTGTTTTGTTGTACCTATACCTTCTGGCGATCCTGCTCTTAACAGGGATTTTCTTATCTCTTACTAGAAACATCAACTCAATTGCAAGAAAATATACCTTAAGAATGGACAATGAGTATACTGGTGTAGCAGGTCAACAAGTAAGCAACAAGTCCTCAGGGAATGCAGGAAAAATATTCCTTGCAGACAATTTAAATCAGGTGTGCTAAAGTTGAATCCCTGTTGCACAGGTGTTCCGAGTGAGATCCAGACTAACCCCTGAATCTGCTGCTGAACTCATTTTCATATTCATGTCATATAATTAAAATCTTATGCTACATTATACACAGAAATCACAATAGCGTAATGAATCCTCGGACGTAGGTTCGAATCCTTGTCACGGCCCTTGTGGATTTGTTTATTATGCTACATGCTCATAAATTACACATCCAATGCAAATTATTTTAGATTAATGTTATATTTAGCCTATTTAAGCCTCATCATTGAAATGATGTGCTATTTTTTGCCAATTTTGTGACCACTCAAATTTTGAGCTACTGTATATATGCAGGTGATGAGTCACAATAACATGACTAAAGTATGTTGACCAGACCACACACTAGAAGGTGAAGGGATGACGATGTTTCGGTCCGTCCTGGACAATTCTCAAGTCGAGCAATCGACTTGAGAATGGTCCAGGACGGACCGAAACGCCGTTGTCCCTTCACCTTCTAGTGTGTGGTCTGGTCTACTGTATATATGTTGTACCATGCAACCTCAATAGCGTCATATAACTAAGAAAATCTCTTAGAGCAAAGTGGTGGAATTAAACCGCCATCATGGGTGACAAAGGATGCAAGTTCAATTACACCACATTGTTCCATAAGATTTTTTATTACACATGTTCTTTCACATCTTAAAATTTTAGCCTCCTATAACTACACACCTCTTCAGTCCAGCTAGAATTGTAAACATTTGTATACATTTTTAACTAATAAAACTTAAAGCATTTAACATACTGGAATTACCATATCAATCACTTCTAAGTGCTTACCATGGACAAAATGAATGAATAAACATTCAGCTAGATAGAGAATCAACATTAGTATGAAAAGAAATAAAAAAAAAAACATACCTTTTTGCCATCCTCAATCCATAGTAGCGTTGGGTAGCCTTTCACTTCATAATCATTGCAAATTTGCCGAAACTGAGTGCAATCAAGTTTTCCAATAGTAACCGACTTGTCATGTTCAAAAGACTTGGCCAAGGATTCCCAGGTAGGAGTGAGTCTCTTGATGGAGAAAAGGAAAAAAAATTAACATTCATTACAAACATACAACACAAAATACTCGACACACATCGTCACCCAACTACTGTACTAATATTACACTTACGGGAACATTATCATGGAAGCCATGTCCAAAATACAATAAAATTACAAGAAGCTGATGAACTTTGAAGGTCCATAGGCTATGACTGCACCTGCCTGTAACCTTTTTCACTAATATGTCTCCTTATGTGAAGTGCATCATCATATGTTGACTGATGCTTATGATAGAAACCATTGACGTCATGCAAAATTTAAAGGACTTTTATGGACCTGGAAGATATTAATGAGAAATCATATTACACCTAGTGAACTTGAAAATTATTGACTATGGCCAGGTCCTTCAATTGTGAGTAGACCACTGTTCGTACTCATTATACAATTTACTGACTACCAGGCAACTAGGGGTCACAGCACTTGTGTACAGTTATTCCGACAGCCTAAGCATCCGAACAGACAGCCTTTTGCCCGAAACGCTATACATACTAGTGGCTTTAGGTATTGTATGTACTAGCTCTATCTATAAATCAATCAGAATGTTTGTAACTGCATCTATGCATGTACTTTTCCTAAATAAATAAAATATTATTATTATTATTATTAAGAATGAAATTTTGCTGGATAAGACCTCCTCACCTGACAATGTCCACACCAAGGTGCGTAGAACTTGACAAAGTGCTTGCCACTGGCCACTACGGACTTGAAGGTCACATCAGTGTACTCTACCAAGCCTGTAAGTGCTTCTGGCACTGACAGCTGTTCACCATTCTATGAAAAAAATAAAAAGTTTATGATTACCTAAAATAATAACACAGTCATACCAACAATACCTGGCTGAAGTAGAACATTGCGAATGCAGCACAATACATGTAGTAATAATTTAGCACAGTATTAATAATTGAAAATATAATAATATGTATCTAAGTACGTCACATATAATATATACTTTTAAGTTTTCTATGAAATGGGAGTGCATTTCAACAATATTAGCAAGAAAAAATTGGGAGGTGGGGAGCATAATCATTTTTTCTGCACACTAGCAGCATGTCAAATTTAATGATGGTGCAGTGGTCAAAATAATACCACCTGTACATACATATTTACGAGTCCATAAATAGTTATCCCGTTATACTACAAGTCTACTTATTTTATACATTAGTTTATGTAATTGTTCATATACTGTACATGTATTATGAATACCCATTCATGTTGAATATTGTCAATCTGCCACTTTACTAATACATTACTAACAAATACTTCGGCCTAGAATACTTAAAAACTTAAAAAGAGTTAGTATTGAGAGTAAAACACGAGACCTTACTAACCTGCACCTCTGTGCCAAGTTGCTCAGAGATGAATCTCTCGAGTGAAGCCAAGTCTCTGGGGCCTCGGTACCTCACACCATTCTCTGCCCCCTTGTTGAACAGCTTCAACCTAAACATGCCATGTAAAGAAGTTACTCATTATATGATTGTCTTTTACCATGTGCAGAGAAATTCACAATGATATGCGTGAAACAGATAATCCAGCTTAATTGCACACTAGTTTCTTTATCAGGTATCTCACCCTGTCAGAGTAAGAGAGACAAATGTATGTGAATGCATGTGTGTGTATGTATATGTATAAAGTATATATGGAAGCTGATCAGAATTACATTTCACCTTTGTAAATGTACATTAATGACACTATGTAAAAGACACATCAAACACTTTATATAGGGCATACGTAAATCTGTGTATCTATGTACAGTATTTTCATATGTAGGTTAGCTTAGCATTTTAAAAGCACCGAATCACCTTCTGTGGTTGAGTATTCAATTAACCCCTGAACTATATGTTTAACACATCTCTAACCCTGTCCATGAAGGACAGAAGAAAATGTATTTATGCTGGTTAACATTGTAAATGTGTGGCCACATCTGTGGTAGAAAATAATAATAAAAAAAAAACTAGCAGGACTCAATAAAGGTCCAGCATGGACTATAACATCAATTTAATTATGAGTGGGCTGGGTTACTGGTCTTTAATCATGTTACTCAAAAATAAACAGATGTCACCCCACCATTCACAGCTTACAAGAGAGGGTGAATTTTTTTATTTCAGGAATTAATTTCAGGAATTTAATTTCAGGAAAGATCAGGAATTTTCCTGATCATGAAGAAAGACCCCTTAGCTGAATCCAATGTAAGTATTAACACTAACTGGTTTAGTAATTAACATAAGGATATAAATCCAACAACATAACACACTCTGAACCCCTAATGGCATGCCACACTACTTTGCAAATTAAAAAGTGTGTTGACTTCTCTAGAGGTAGTATCATAACAAAGTCACACTCCAAAATTTACCACTCTCAGAAATGACTTTTGAAACATTAATGATGCCACTTGGTTATTTTCATGGGTTTCTTGATAAATGTCTCATTCATTCTTATTGGCCAATGTAAAAATAACTTTGCTTGTTTATATCCACCTGAAATGTTTTAATTCAATTTCTGTATGATAAACAAAAAAATTACAATTCTTATAAATTGTCATCCACATTTTTGTGGAAATAAACATTCCATTCATCTGGGCTCTCGGAGACTCAAACCGTGGACCCCTCATATGCCGAAGCCGAAGCTCTATCGATCGAGCTATTAAGCAGTCTTAATATGGAAAATTTCCACAAGCAGCATCCAGCTGCCAAACTGGATTTTTCGACTTTCCCTGACTACTACTGAAGCTCAGAGGAATTAGTGATCCACGCTCACGTCATGTAAATCATCATCCACACTTCTGTGGGAATAAACATTCCATTCACCTGGGCTTCTGGAAACTTTCCTTATTAAGACTACTCAATAAGTTTGACTATTGTATTCAACTATTGCAATTTTGCAATAGTTGAGGGCAATAGCTCAGTGGATAGAGCTTCGGCCTCACACACGTGGGGTCCAGGGTTCGAGTCTCCTAAAGCCCACCTGAATGGAATGACAACTCTTCCTTTATTTAGTGACAATTGCACTATGAGCTAGATTTATATTAGCAACAGGCAGATTAGTTGTTGTATGTAATATGTATAGCAATAGGAGAGAACCTAAATTCTCTTAGTTACTCTATGTGATGTCTTGTGAATTAGAAATAATGTACAGTACTTAAAATAGTTGCTTATAATTAACACGATTCAGTAAACACCAGCCCCTCCATACCCAGAAGACACTAGGGAAAATTTTGACTTTCTGATGTGGCCCTTAAAGTAGCTTCCCGAGGCTTATGCACTGGTACCTCCAGGCCATCATCATCGCTAACCATCTCGCACTACTGTATCTCATAGCCTACTGGGAGCAGGGAGCAGAATCCTGCCCCTCTGACCCTTCCTTCGGAGATGGGGATCCTGAGGATATCCACCCCACTGAGAAAAATCCCACCAATAAAATCAAAAGATAGTCACAAAAATTCAAAATGCTCAAGAGAAATGTTTGGCATGAACAGCAAAGCTCAAAACTATGTCAAACTAAAATACCACCCCACTGCTTCCTCCTCCTACCTCCAGCCTTTCACACACACTCGTCGCCTGGTACCTTGCCATCAGGTAAATGACTGGATTTTCTTGCCACAATGATTTTCTGATATTTTATGGCATCTCATGGTTTTTTATTTTTAGCCTACTTTAGCTGTGCTTTTCAGGGTTATCTTTCCCAAGATACCAGTTAGCAAAGTCATCTGTGAATAGTTATCTTATCTGATGCTGATGATTTATTCTTGGGACATGGTAGCTTTAGTATGACTTTTGAAGTCCTACTTATTTGGGAGTGGGGCCCAGCACTCATGACCTAGTTGTGCTTAGTAAGTGGTGTTTAGCAGACAGGCAGGCGTGCTAGGCATACAAAAAGTGTCTTGGCTAAACATCTAATCCCGACAACAACCAGCCAGTGAGGGAAGGCAGCTGCAGCCGTGGACATGAACAACCATTTATGCTAACCAAGTGCACCCTCCATGAAAGTACAAAACCCTAAATCCCACAAAAAGTATAATGGCAACACAAGAATACAGCTAACTTCTACACTTCCTATCAACAAGCCTTGTCATGAGGAACTCATCCCATGCTCTATCTGGATGCATGCAAGGCATCTCAAGGAAGTTGACTCATGAGTAGGAACCAGAACCTCCTAGAACAGGTGTATCTTGTGAGGCAAGGGAAATGTAAACAGACTACCAAGAAAAAGAGCCCTAGCACACAGTTTTAGCAAAATGCAAAGTTAAGGCACACATAATGTGGGCAACATAAAACACAATCATGAAGGAGAAAGAAAACAATAACAAAGCAATGCCCCCCCCTCTCCCCTCCCCAAAGAACAATCAAGGGGTCCAGGAATAGCCAAGACCACTCGACTGAAAATGTGAAGCAGAAGATGTGCCCTGATTAAGAGGTTCCATGCTTCTTGTACAATATAGCAATCAGGCGAGTGAAGGAGCAGGTAAACTTGCTGGAAACCTTGGTGGCAGTCAAGCGGTTTATGCTGCACCAACGATCGTTTACCTCATCACCACTGAGATTCCTAGTTTTTCTTCAGTCGCTTGTTTTTCCTGCATGTATGCTCTAGTAAATTGTTTCTATTAGACAGATCTTTGATCCCCAAGCTTCTCTTCACCTTGCAGACAGCACTAAATTTTGGCCCTGGCTTCTGGTGCATTACCCAAAGGCATGGTTTTGCCAGCACTTAACTCAGGCAGCCACTGAGGGGAAGTAGGAGCAGCTTCCCCCCTCTCAGAAATAATTAACTAGTCTGGAAAATTTGAAATCAGATGTGGCTAAGATGTACCACCAGACTGACTCACAGAACTGACTTCACAGTATAATGAGCAACACTAAAATGTGTCATTGGAACACTATTAAGAGTACACAGGGAGGATAAGTCATAGGAGAGCTAGACCCAAAAATGCTAATCTCAAGACTGAACTGCATACTTTAGTCTGACTATTGTACATATTGTTCATATTGTACGACTGTACAAAATACTTTAAAGAACAAAAGGAACTGGGTTTATAAAAAATAACAAAAATAAAAACTCATTTTAACAAAGTTCAAATGAGTGCATTACTGAATATGGTCAGGCTGAAAAACAAAAACATGAATATGTTTGGACAGATGCAGTGGTTCTAATTCAAGAAAAAAAAACAGGAGACAATTTGATTTCATATTACACATGGCAAGAAAATGTGGTAACTAATATCATACTGTAAAAAGCAGCAATAAGATTGTAATACTGTAAAAATCATATTTAAGCCCCAATATGAATGCAAATAAGAATGAGAGCCATGATTATCACACAATTGGTATTCACCATCCTTGAAGGCCATGATTTTTTGTCCCAATAAAATTTCCTCGACCGTAATGTAAGGTGTCTCACGTAGGATATCCCGTGACGTCTTGGGAGGAGCACAGTGCAGTGTGTTGAGTGCAGTCCACCTTGCCCACCACGACCTCTGCCTTCTCTGTGTTGTACTTCTTCCCCAGGTCGTCCCAGGTCGCACTCAACCGCTTGCAGTGACCACACCTAAAAACACATCAATCATAAATTTAAATGTAAACAAAAATTACATTCTGGAACAATAAAAGACTACCCAGTATCGTACAGATGTACAAAAAGCCAGTATGCACAGGAAAGACCTGTAGCAACGTTAAAGATGAGATGGGTCAAAAATTTGGATTGCTCTGTTCATTTTGGTATTAAATCCGATTGCCCCTTAATAGAATTCTTGTGTCCAGGATAGATTCTGAACTAAAACATTTCCATTTATCAGCACCTTTATTTTATTGTTATTATAATAATTTATTTATATACTGTACAGTACAAGAAGTATATTCGGTTTGTGGGAGTACATAACATTGGTGTTCTAACATTTTTGCAAAGTCATTACACTTTAGGCATAGTGGCTTTTGTTAGTAGGTTACACTTTTGGTTAGTTATCGCAATTACTGCTAATTTATCATTATTTGTTAAGGCCTAAACTGGATTCTATAAAAGTACTACTACTTGCACCTTGAGAAAAAAAATATCAATATAGTACTGTGCCACCCCCAATCACTGCTCTATTAAGGATTCAGATCCACCGAGCTTTTGCCCCATTTTTCCCAACCCCAAATGATAGAACACATTTTTTTAAGAAAATTATATATAAAATGCATTTTTAATATACAGTACTGTACTTGAAAGTAAAATAGGGGGAATAAGAGGTACAAATTTAAGGGAGGGTGGAGGGGGGGATAAATTCCTTACCTATGAGAAAGGCTTATTTTTCTTCATTAATACAGGTAGCAGGAATGTGGGTATATAGGAAGCACTACTTCACAAGCACAATACCCTGTACTGCATTCAATACAAAAACACTGCATAAAACTGCCACACTATGCTACTGCATAATCGCAAGTCGAGTTTGGTCTCAGGCCGGGCTTGGGGAGTAGAACTACTCCCACAACCCTCTCCAGGTATAATCTATTGATAAGGAGACTCATTAACTCCGTATGCCTTGATTTCTTGGGTATTTTCTACTTTGATACATGGCCACCAGTTGTCTCACCCAACACTACGGGCTCACCATAGCCCGTGCTACTTGGAACTTTTTGTTCCAGGTAGCGAATCTTTAACAACAACAACATCACCCAACACTTCCCAGGCTTGCTCACTTTCCTCTTTAACCTTTAATCCATGCTAGGATATGTCTATTTATCCCTTTCTACTTTAAACTGTATTACAACTAGAAAACATCTTTTCAACTCACAAGTGACAGAATAAAAGAAAAATGGTTAAAACCAAGGGAAAAACCACCTAGCCAGGACACGAGCAATTGCAAAACGGCTACATCCGCCATAAAAAATAACAGCGCAGAATTTTTATTAGAGTCAAAGAATTACTTTACATAAAATTAATAAAAAAATTCATTAGGAGCTACTGCTAAAGGAAGAAGAGTTAAACCTGAAAAAAAAATTCATGACCCACACATATTGGTGGTGTGATATTTCTAAATATCTTATTCATTACATTCTATTCATTTGTTCTTGTTATAGGGATTAATTATTACGAAGATATGCAATTCCCTTCTGATACATTTAATGTGTTATTTCAGATATCATGTAGGGAACCAAGCTAAATAAAGCTGTAAAACTGGATTCAAGTACATATACAGTATCGTTTGTCACCATTCAGTTCAGTGTAGCTCACACCACATCCCAATTCAATACGAATATTTGTTAGGATAATGTTGCCAGTATTTAGACACATTAGGATGTTACCAACATTCTGGGTGGGTTAAAAAATAACAAATAAATTCTTTTTACAAAAGTTATGGTATAAATTGAAAGAACTACATTTAAGCATACTGTAGTAACATAACCTGTTTGAGTTGGGGGCTCAAAAGGCTTATACAGTATATGCAAGATTTATCATCACAATTTGTCAATGATACTGTATTGGGTCCTACCCAATTGAGGCCAAGACTATGATATGATCTATATGTAACAGGCAAAACCCCAGAACCGAGCTATGCTAATTCATGCTTTGCTGTGGAATGCATTTTCTTCAATGGATAGCCTATACTGTATTAAAAAAGCAAGTCAATTGTGCCGATGGTTATATCAGTCATGTTTTAAGGAGTTTCACCGGTGGAAACGTGTGTAGTATATGTTTATAATACAGTATAATGAAGATCATGAGTAGCAACTGGAACTGAACATACTATCATTAAACCATTTGTAATATTAAAGCTCAACAAGCCACAATGTAGGACAGAAAACCAGGAGATGCTTTTTCATTCATAGGATTATAAACCCATGAAGCAGCCTACCTGCCAATCATAAATGCCAAAATACTGCCGAATTTTAAAATCCAGCTTGAAAAAGTCATCAGGACAAATGTTGGGGGAACTTTGACCAGCTACCAGTTTCCTGTTCCCATCAAGGCCACTAGTGTGCTAAGTGACCCACGGGTAAATTCAGGTAAATTTAATTTACATAATATAGTGTCAGTGGAGGTAGAACGTGTAAGCAGGTGAGCGTTTGCATTTGCCTGTGTACAAGCCAATGTTGATGAATGAATGTAAATGTGCTTTTAGTTAGGCCTTTACATGTCCTTTGTGTTTGAAGTGCTGGTCTGAGCAATGTATTTCTGGGCCCTTAAGTAATTTGTTGAAAGCACGTGGCTACCAATTTTTAAACTAATTAATGTGATGATGGCATGTTTACATCTGAGCTCAGATTAAGTTGAAAATGTCTATGCACAATTTGACTTTCTCTGATCGAGTTAATACATATAGACAAAAGAAGAAACTGGAAAAGGAAACTGAAAAAGGCCTATTGGTCCATTCGAGGCAGCTTCTATTTATATCCACCCAAATTCATTCATATACATGTCTAATCTTTGTTTGAAGTAATGCAGCAATCCCAGATCTACAGATAATTTTGTACCCAAGATTGTTCATACCAAAATGGTTTTGTCAAAATGCCTATACAGTATAAAATTTGACTGTACCCAATAAATGGGTTATGGTCAAATGGTTGAATGGGGGTAGATAGGTTTCAAAATCTATTTGTAAAGTCTTGAGTACAAAGTGACCCAAATCCCTTTTGTACAGATGGCCTTATTCTTGACTCAGAATCAGAGGATCCCAGAAAGGCCAGAAATAGTGGGTCACATTTCCTTTAACCTAATGCACTTCTTCACCTAGCAGCAAATATGTACCCGGGAGTTTGACTACTGTTGTGGGGTCGAATTCCGAGAAAGGCCAGCAGTTCGACCTTGATTTTGGAAAAAAGGGAGGGGGGGCGAGGAATTCATACAAATCTTGTATATATTATATAGCTATGTGTGAGAAAGCTGCATGAACGCGCAAGCCATAGATCACTAAAAACTCTTTGACCCGGCTAGGATTCGATCATTGGTGCGGTGGTCACGGTACTGTGTACGTTTAGGGGTGATCCTGGACAGCATAGGTTCGAATCCTGGCCGGGTCAAAGAGTTCTTAGTGATTATATAGCTATATATATATACATAAAGAGGTTTCTTGTCAAGACAAAACATGGGGGAACAAGATTCAAGCCACAATGAGACTAACAAAACACTTTTTAAACCCATAGGTGATAAAACCTCAAGAATAATGGGGAAACCTTTGACAAAGTACTAAGAGACAGTATCCCTCGGGTAAACTCGCCTCAAATACATATATTATGTACCATACATATATTATGTACCATAAACTCGCCTCAAATACATATATTATGTACCATACGACCAAAGGGAAATGCTGGTGTCCTGTACCCCTGTAGTCATGGACACGGGCATTAGACAAGGAACCTCTACATTAAACACTCATCAAACTACCTAGATTCAAACTTGTAGAATAACACCACAACTTAACAGTTCAGTTTTGAGTATATACTAACAATTTGACTCACCACGGGGCAAAGAACATGACAAACTGGGGCTTTCCGTCGAGTGACTGAGTGAAGGTGTCAGCGGTGAAGGTGATGGTGTTGGAGCCATGTTCCTCAGCCTGTACTAGGCTCACTATCAGGCTCACCACCAGGCTCGCTGTCACCACTACAACCATCTCTACCAGTCACCAGTGTTGTTGCTTCAGCGGGCAATGTGTGGTGGTGACAACCAGTTGCTGGTCCCTGCACTATTGCCAGACTGGGCGACAAATAGCGAATTGGGCTACTTTTGAGAGCCCCGCGCTCCCAAATGTTTAATTTCGCTACTTGCTACTTTTTGGGCTAATTTAAAAGCAAGATGTGCTAATTTGGGCTAATTAGCTTTAGTTTAGTTCATTTATTATGCACCCCATACCCATCTTGTGGGTGCTAGTTGAAAGGCTTACAGAGGCACATAATGGGCTCAGGAACTGAACTCCACAATTCATTTAGCTAAGCAAGTTACAATCTTGATGAGCTAGTTACAAAATTCAATATACGTCGTCACATCATCAATGGGTTCGAGATTGACCATAAGTGGGCTAATTTAAAAGCAAGATGTGCTAATTTGGGCTATTAATGTTAAGAATGTACGATTGCGAGTTACATGAAAGTAACTAAGCTATAAATAATTGTAATTAATAATAATTGTAAATATTAATTAATACTAAATAATATTATTTAATAAATTAGTCCCAATTCAATGCAGAGTTTTCTTCCAAGCACAGAAACTTGTAAATATAAATACAAGATAATAGATAGATCGATAAATAAATAGACAACTTTCAAATATTGCACCAAGTAATGGCGAGAGGAAAAAACTAGACAGTATACATTACATTTGAAATTAATAATAGATGAATAGTAATAAATTGGTGTATGTTTGTATGTATACCAGACAAAGTCCATTTAATGGCAGAATTTAGCCATTTGGTGTAAAAACTTTCATATCTCATATTATTAATTAT
Source organism: Procambarus clarkii (assembly GCF_040958095.1). Taxonomy (NCBI): domain Eukaryota; kingdom Metazoa; phylum Arthropoda; class Malacostraca; order Decapoda; family Cambaridae; genus Procambarus; species Procambarus clarkii. The sequence goes on from NC_091213.1 coordinate 4,335,341, forward strand.
AACTAATAAAAAAAAGTCATAGTTTGTATATACAAGAGATGAAACGGAGAGCCATGAGCTAGAGCGATGTGCTGGGTCCATAAGGAGGCGGAGCTTCCAGAGATACCTTCCTGTGATTGGCTGTTACGGGGAATACCAACACTCTTTTATAAATAAAATTTATACTAAGAAATAGGTCCTTGTGCACAACAACAAGGTTGTTGTGAAAAAGAACAACAGTTTCTGTTTTGCACCTGACAGAAATCTCCATCTAACTGAATAATTTACTCGAATAAGAGGGCAGAGCAGCGTATCATTATTTGTGTGAGGCAACCCCCACTGATGACGTCACAAGTTAGGTAGCCAGCCCATGTTTCTGTAACACTCGTTACATCCTACAGTATTTAATTATCACTATATTAATACTTTTAAATACTTAACATTTCACTTTTTAGATAGATTAAAGTTGAAACAGAATGTCATAAGCATCGATGGTGTGCTGAATAAAGATGATTTATTAAGTGGATGGAGCCTTTAGCTGATCCCTGCCTGTGATTGGCTGTTGTGTGAATGTCAACAAAGAACATCTACCAATGATATGCCATTTATTATGCACCCTTATACCATCTGTGGGCGGAGCTTGGAACCTCCTACCCGAGCTCAACAACCCGCCTTATGGGTTGCTGTTTGGCTATTTATAGTGCGTTGGAAAAAAACTAGATGGCGTTAGTGGTATTTTGTGGGGTAATTTGTTATAGGTGTAATTTGATGTCAACAGATGGCGTAAGCTGTACCTTATGGCCACTGTTGACCAGCCAGTTGATAGTGTTCTCTTGTGCCGACAGATGGCATCAGCTGTGTTATTATTACTTCCGAATTCCCTTTAAACACTGATCTACAAATCCCTTGGCTTATGATAAGGTTTTATACCATTTATGATAAGTATTAGATAACTGGAGTTCCGCAATTACTTTTATTTATCAACTGTTGAGGATATCATCATATAACGTCTGGTTAGGACGTACTGCTCTCGATTGATGAAGATTAAGCCACCCAAGAGGTGGCACGGGCATGAATAGCCCGTAAATACTGCTCTCGTAATATTATTCAGGGGGGTGGGGGGAACTATCAAGTGAAAGCGCCAAGCCATTACGACTATATAGCACTCGGAAGGGATCAGGATACGGATTTGGGATGGAACGGGGGAAAGGAATGGTGCCCAACCTCTTGAGCGGTCGGTGATTGAACGCGGACCTGTAGGAAACGAGACCGTCGCTCTACCGTCCAACCTAAGTGGTTAAGCGTAATATTATTAAAACAACAATTTATGCAAATAATAACAGCATTTCACACTAAAAATACTTGGCTATATCGAAATTTGGTAGTGAATTCCAATCTAGGAATCTCCTATGACTAAACTGTACATTTTTATGTACTTACTAATTATTACAAATTATTTTATATGTACTTACTAATTAAAAAAAATTGGGCTACTCTTATTACAAATTCGCTACTTTTAGGCCGTCAGCTCGCTACTTTCCGCAATTTGGATCTGGCAACCCTGGCGGCCGCGGTGAGTACCACCACCAGGCTGGTCGTGGCCACGCGCACACACCGCTCCCACACACACACACACACACACACATGTGCACACATATGCACAGCTCCCACACATATGTGTGCTGGGAAGACGGGACACCACGAGCGTAGCTCTCATTCTGTAACTACATTTTGGTAATAATACACACACACACCTGACAGTTGAGAGGCGGGACCAAAGAGCCAGAGCTCAACCCCCGCAAGCACAACTAGGTAAGTACGCACCACGTTGGGGGCCTGGTGGCTGAGTGGACAGCGCTCGGTATTCGTAATCCAGGGATCGATCCCCGGGATGGTTGAAACAAATGGGCAGAGTTTCTTTCACCCAGATGAACTTGTTCACCTAGCAGTAAATAGGTACCTGGGAGTTAGACAGCTGCTACGGGCTGCTTCTTGGGGGGGTTGGGTGTCTGTTAGATATAAATATATGCAGTAGATACAATAGAGAAAAAAAAATTGATTGCTTAGAAAAGTTGGGTCCAAGAGCTAATAGCTCGATTCTGCAGGCACAAATAGTAAATACACACCCGGGCACATACTTATTTACAATTATGTCTTATGGATGACAGAAGAATTAGAGGAGACATGATCATCACCTACAAAATTCTCAGAGCAATTGACAGGGTGGATAAAGACAAACTATTTGCAGAACACGAACAAGGGGGGGCACAGGTGGAAACATTAGTACTCAAATGAGCCACAGAGACATTAGAGAGATTTTTTTCAACGTCAAGATAGTTAACAAATGGAATGCACTAGGAAGTAATTGTAACAGGTTTGGCATTTACGGCTTCGGCGGGTAAGCGGTTCCATAGGTTAACACCCCTGTGGGTGAAAAAGCATCTCTTGTTCTCAGTCCTACATTGTGGCTTGTTGCGCTTGCAACAATGTAAAGCCTACATTAGTGGCTTTAGATATTGTATGTACTAGCTCTATCTATAAATCCAACATTATGTTTGTAACTTTGAATCTATGCATGTACTTTTCCTGAATAAAATATTATTATTATTATTATTATTTTAGATCCGGTTTGCAATGTTGTTAGTCCAGTGGCTCTCAACCCTCAACTGTTCTCAATTTGTATGTCACTTGCTCTAATTAGCTTAGTTTATAATTGTTATCAAATTAGAGCCCAATAATCAGACACCTGTCACCCCCATCACCGGTGTAAGGGTATACAGGTGTTCAATGTTGAACACCTACCTTAGCGAACGTTTGTGTTCGATCCACACTGTACACCACCGATTTAAATTAAATATTTTAAAGCACAATATAAAATATAGGAGAAGTAGGTATAATAAAAGTATTTTTGAACACAATACAATTATGTTTATAATGATGTAACATATACTTTAAATACAAATTCCAGTATATAGTTTATAATGAAGCTAAAGTCCAAGTCGTTGGAGAGTGTGAGAGGCAGGCGAACGCCCCCTAAGCCAGTATTGTGTTGCCCGGCGCTGCCCTGCTCCCTGTCATGTCAACACGGCGCTGCCCTGCTCCCTGTCATGTCAACACGGCGCTGCCCTGTTCCCTGTCATGTCAACACGGCGCTGCCCTGTTCCCTGTCATGTCAACACGGCCCTGCCCTGTTCCCTGTCATGTCAACACGGCGCTGTTCTGCACCCTGTCATGTCAACACCAGCCACACGACGCTGTCCTTCTCCCTGTCATGTCAACATCAGCCACACGACACTGCCCTTCTCCCTGTCATGTCAACACGGCGTTGCCCTGCTTCCTGTCATATCAACACGGCGCTGCCCTATTCCCTGTCATGTCAACACGGCACTGCCCTGCTCCCTGTCATGTCAACACGGCACTGCCCTGCTTCCTGTCATGTCACCACCAGCCACACCTCACTGCATGCCTGCAAGGTGCATGAAAGGTAAATTAAAATTATTTCTAGTTTATTATTTATCTTAGATTGTGTAACTAGCTTATCCAGGTTCAAGGCTGCATCTTGCTTACCTAAATGAACTTCTGTGGTTCGGTTTCTGAACCAATTATATACACCTCTGTAACTTTTTTTCCACCATAAATGCACTCACAGGATGGGTATGGGGTCCACCACCACTCACAGGATGGGGTATGGGGTCCACCACCACTCACAGGATGGGGTATGGGGTCCTCCACTACTCACAGGATGGGGTATGGGGTCCTCCACCACTCACAGGATGGGGTATGGGGTCCTCCACCACTCACAGGATGGGGTATGGGGTCCTCCACCACTCACAGGATGGGGTATGGGGTCCACCACCACTCACAGGATGGGGCATGGGGTCCACCACCACTCACAGGATGGGGTATGGGGTCCTCCACCACTCACAGGATGGGGTATGGGGTCCTCCACCACTCACAGGATGGGTATGGGGTCCACCACTACTCGCAGGATGGGTTAGGGGGTCCACCACCACTCACAGGATGGGTATGGGGTCCACCACTACACCCAGGATGGGTTAGGGGGTCCACCACCATTCACAGGATGGGTTAGGGGTCCACCACCACTCACAGGATGGGGTATGGGGTCCTCTACCACTCACAGGATGGGTTAGGGGGTCCACCACTACTCGCAGGATGGGTTAGGGGGTCCACCACCACTCACAGGATGGGTATGGGGTCCACCACCACTCACAGGATGGGGTATGGGGTCCACCACCACTCACAGGATGGGGTATGGGGTCCACCACTACTCGCAGGATGGGTTAGGGGGTCCACCACCACTCACAGGATGGGTATGGGGTCCACCACTACTCGCAGGATGGGTTAGGGGGTCCACCACCACTCACAGGATGGGTATGGGGTCCACCACGACTCACAGGATGAATAAGGTATCTACTATACAAACTACATGAGCATAGTGTACTAGCAAGCAGTTTGTATACAAACTATTTGAGTTGAAGTGCAGCCAGTCTTATATTATATATTAATATATATTATTATATATTAGCATATTGTGCATATTTAGGCACAGGTTAGGTTAGGTGTTTAGATTCTGTTAGCGATTATTTGTATTTGTAGTACGTGGGTGAAGCATTTACAGCGTTGTGGTTCGAACACAAGTCGTCAGTGAAGCACTTGTTCAGGAAGTGTTCGGATGTCATCAGTTGAGTCGTGTGTAAATCGTTTTTCATTTATAAACACCTGGGGGTTTGGCGGGTGCATGGAATGGTCTTTGCCCTTTGTTTATGACGACGGGCTGACACACACACACACACACACACACACACACACACACACACACACACACACACACACACACACACACACACACACACACACACTAACTGCCTGTTTCTGGACACAATGAATTATGTTATGAATTTTTATGTTATAAATTATTATGTAGACAGGCTTTCTACCATCGGGAATTTAACTCATGATAATAATACTAATACCAATATTTTATTTACAAGAGGGTACAATGCGTTGGGGGAGATTATTTTGGTGATATTTTTACATTTTTGCAAAGCCACTGACACCCATAGCGTCTCTGGCAGGTCCTTAATCTAACATATCAGGTAAGGTGAAAAATTACATTATAGCAAGGTTTTATATCAATATAAATTGACAGAGGTGATTACACTAGTAGAGATGGAGTACTTAATTAGATTGAGATGGAGCACTTAATTAGTCTTAAGTACTAATATTAGGGAAGTGGGTAGTACAAGAACAGGGCGAGTTTGAGGTAGGAAATTATGAGGTTGACATGAGGTACTTTTTGGTTTTATTTTTGAACAAGATATAGGTTGGAACATTTTTTAATTCAAGAGAGTTCCAAAGACTGGATCCTTTTATTTGCATGGAGTGTTTGCACAGATTTAGCCTGACTGGGGATTCTAAAGAGATATTTATTTCTGGTGTGGGGCTCATGGGTTCTCTTACACCTTTTAAGGAAAAGTTTCAGATCAAGTTTAGTATTTAGAAACTTTGAACCACCTTCCCGCTTCAGCTGTAAAGAGACATTACTTCAGTTCAAAATCCAGTTAAAAAAGATCGGACTTCCAGTCACTGTCGAGGCCAGTAGAGAGATCGTCTCCCTCAGGTAAATTCAGGTACATACAGGTAAAATATAATTATTAGTTTAGTTATCGTTAAGAAGTATCATTAGGCTTTACCAAAGAAAATGTACAGGATGAGAGACTTAGGTAAAATAATTTCATAGCTCGAGTTAATATTTTTGATATCGTTCGCCTTATGCGTTTCTATTCTCGTATTGGCATCCTTGGTGATATTTAGCGCCCTCTGATTACTCGGCACATTTGGTGGTGCTACAGAGCCGTCCCGGCTTGGTGCCTTCTTTTGATAATTACTTATGCAGGCGAGGAGTCACAATAACGTGGCTGAAGTAGGTTTACCAGACCACACACTAGAAGGTGAAGGGACGACGATTGATTGATTGTTGCCGCCGATGGCGGTTAGTTTATTGTGCACCCCATACTCATCCTGTGAGCGGTAGCGCAAAAGCATTACAGAGGGCACAAAAGGTCTTTATCAGACATCATCTTAGATTATTACATAAATAATTTCATCTATCCTTCACACCTTATAGTTACAATGTCAGCTAGTTACAGAGAAAGTGCTATTACAAGAACTACATATTTATAGTAAGTCATCATACATTAATGGTAGGGACGACGACGTTTCGGTCCGTCCTGGACCATTCTCAAGTCGATTGTCTTGAGAATGTAAGTATCAAGAAGATAATTACTTACTTCTGAATTCACCTCAGTGCCGTCATCTCCAGTATCTTCGACGGGGACTGGAAGCCCTGTCATGGCATTGGGTATCGGACAGTCGATTAATTTATTTCCCTATGGGTAAAAGTCATCTATTGTTTGTCTTAGCTTGCTTAGTTAAGTGAATTGTGGGGTTCAGTCCCAGAGCCCATTATGTGCCTCTGTAACCCTTTCCACTACCGCCCACAAGATGGGTATGGGGTGCATAATAAATGAACTAAACCATTTGAAGAAGTCCATTTAACACGCTCAGTAATGTAAAGGTCACAATAAAATCAACTCTATTGTGTCTTGTATTGAGGGTTGTTATTAAGCCTTCAGCCGGTCGGCGGAGCGGACCGGCTGAAGACCACAAGACCACAAGACCACTGGACTTGTGGTCTTGGGTTCGATCCCGGGCGCCGGCGAGAAACAATGGGCAAAGTTTCTTTCACCCTATGCCCCTGTTACCTAGCAGTAAAATAGGTACCTGGGTGTTAGTCAGCTGTCACGGGCTGCTTCCTGGGGGTGGAGGCCTGGTCGAGGACCGGGCCGCGGGGACACTAAAGCCCCGAAATCATCTCAAGATAACCAGCCTCTCACAGATTGGGACTTGGTCGTGTAGTACAGTGGTCTGCGTCCTCGTCTCAGTTCCGGGTTCGATCCTCCTTACCTCGGGCAGAACAATAATATTTGGACCCGTAATCTTTCACTTAATTCCACCATTCACCTAGCAGTAAATAAGTAGCTTGGAGTTAGGCAACTGTTGTTGGTTGCATCCTGGTAAGACAGTATCATGTGTACTATGACTTAAGCACTGGCCTGATAGCTGAGTGGACAGCGCTCGGGATTCGTAGTCCTGTGGCCTGGGGATGGGCCACAGGACCAAATATTACAAATGTAATATTCAAGCGGAAACATGCGGATGGCGGAAAAAAATGAGCAGAGTTTCTTTCACCTTGATGCCCTTGTTACCTATCAATAAATAGGTACCTGGGAGTTAGACAGCTGTTACGGGCTGCTTCCTGGGTGTGTAATTACCTAAGTATAGTTACAGGATGAGAGCTACGCTCGTGGTGTCCCGTCTACTGTGTGTGTGTGTGAAAAAACAGTTGACTGACAGTTGAGAGGCGGGCCGAAAGAGCCAGAGCTCAACCCCCGCAAGCACAATTAGGCGAGTACTCGTTCCGTCCCTGGCAACGGGAGTTATTGGAATTATTTCTATTGCTCTGCGCTGAGGCTTATTCAGTGCCGTAAAGTCTTTTAAATAGGTTTGGAGGTGCTGAGGCTGTGATGGTAATATTGGCTTGTGTCATGCATTTAACATTTTGTTTGTCAATATTGAAGAACACAACGACTCGAGTAAAGGTCCAGGATGATAACGTTTTAGATTACCATTGAGAAGATTTATCAAGGAATAATAAACTGCAGAACACCTCTGCAGTTTATTATTGCAGAGGTGCAGAGGTGCAGAACACCTCTGCACCTCTACACATGGGAAGAAGCATCTTCCCAACACAGAAAGGGAAAATTTCTAAAACATTATCACAGAACGCTTTCAAAGATATGCGCCAAAAAGGAGAAAGGAAAGAAAGAGAACTAGATGGATGACACAGGTAGTAAAAAGAGCTTTGTTACCTCAGCGGGACCGCTGAAGACGGTATAAATTCACAATGAACATCATGGATTATGAAATATATAAATAGGCACTAAATTCAGCCACCCAGGAAATAAGATCGGCCAAAAGTCTCCGTGGTGTAGTGGTAAGACACTCGCCTGGCGTTCCGCGAGCGCTTTGTCATGGGTTCGTATCCTGGCCGGGGAGGATTTACTGGGCGCAAATCCTTAACTGTAGCCTCTGTTTAACTCAACAGTAAAATGTGTACTTGGTTGTAACAACGATTCTTCGCGGCGGAGATCGTATTCCAGGGACCTGCCCGAAACGCTACGCGTACTAGTGGCTCTACAAGAATGTAACAACTCTTCTATATATCTGAAAAAAAAATCAGGAAGAGCATTGACGAACTAAAAGACTCAAAAGCCTCAGGTGTGGATGGAATTCAATCTAAAGTCGTAAAGGGACTGGTAGGTGCCCTATGCATACCACTGAAACTCCTTTCCAGAAAATCCCTGGATCAAGGGATAGTTCCCCTGGATTGGAAACATGCAAATGTTACCCCCTATTTAAAAAAAAAGGCAGAAACAGCTCGGCAGAAAACTACCGTCCGATCAGCTTGACATCACACATCTGTAAGCTTATGGAGAGAATCCTAAGGGAAGGAATCATACAGCATCTCGGAGAATAATCTTGTAAAATTAACACAACATGGGTTTTTTGAAATTGAAATTGAAATAAGTTTATTGAGGTAAAATACACACAAAGGGATGAGGTAGCTCAAGCTATTCTCACCCCGTTCAGAACAACGTGTTAATACATACATACACACACATCACAATACACATATTGCCAAACATTCTGAGAGATAAACATATACATTTCCTCCTCTACACAAGTAGAATGGCATCAGGGAAGGTCTTCAACATTCCAGCTGGGCAGTTGTTAGTTGCTTCTGAGATCTATTCCTATTAAGACTGTTCATAGCATGGTGGACAGAGCCTTGTATCACTCCCACTTGTAGGGGTTGCTGGTGGTTCGAATGAAATGTTTACATCCTCGATAGTGTGGTTGATATATATACATTATAATATACACGTTTGCATTTTCACACAAATGCAAACATACAAACCTGTTGCACACATGTTTGTATTGGTGTTTTGAGGATGGTGTTTGGATTATAACTGGTGGGTGGAGACAGACGCAGGTTCGCCTGTCAAAGCGATGGCTCGGCTCCCTGTCCCCGCCCTTTGTGTAATCAAATTGGAAATCGCTTTTTCCTGCACTAATTTCTCGCTTGACCAAGCACCGAGCAAGGTGGTGGCATGCTGTGGTGAGTCTCCTGTTCCACCCGCAGCTTACCACTCCTGCAGGAGGCTGTGGTGAGCCTCCTGTTCCACCCGCAGCTTACCCCTCCTGCAGGAGGCTGTGGTGAGCCTCCTGTTCCACCCGCAGCTTACCCCTCCTGCAGGAGGCTGTGGTGAGCCTCCTGTTCCACCCGCAGCTTACCCCTCCTGCAGGAGGCTGTGGTGAGCCTCCTGTTCCACCCGCAGCTTACCCCTCCTGCAGGAGGCTGTGGTGAGTCTCCTGTTCCACCTATAGCTTACCCCTCCTGCAGGAGGCTGTGGTGAGCCTCCTGTTCCACCCGCAGCTTACCCTTCCTGCAGGAGGCTGTGGTGAGCCTCCTGTTCCACCCGCAGCTTACCCCTCCTGCAGGAGGCTGTGGTGAGTCTCCTGTTCCACCCGCAGCTTACCCCTCCTGCAGGAGGCTGTGGTGAGCCTCCTGTTCCACCCGCAGCTTACCCCTCCTGCAGGAGGCTGTGGTGAGCCTCCTGTTCCACCCGCAGCTTACCCCTCCTGCAGGAGGCTGTGGTGAGCCTCCTGTTCCACCCGCAGCTTACCCCTCCTGCAGGAGGCTGTGGTGAGCCTCCTGTTCCACCCGCAGCTTACCCCTCCTGCAGGAGGCTGTGGTGAGCCTCCTGTTCCACCCGCAGCTTACCCCTCCTGCAGGAGGCTGTGGTGAGCCTCCTGTTCCACCCGCAGCTTACCCTTCCTGCAGGAGGCTGTGGTGAGCCTCCTGTTCCACCCGCAGCTTACCCCTCCTGCAGGAGGCTGTGGTGAGCCTCCTGTTCCATCCGCAGCTTACCCCTCCTGCAGGAGGCTGTGGTGAGCCTCCTATTCCAGGTCTTTCTCTCTAGTCGCTCTAGGGAGGTATTTTTCCTTCATTTTCCTTGAAGGAAAAGTCTTTTCGACTACGAGAGAAATAGTCTTTTCCTTAGACTATTCACATGTAGAGTCTCAAAGTATCCTTCTACATGAGTGTATACATATATATAATAATAAATTCTTACAGGTTTCCCTTGGGAACGAATATTCAACAAGGGGGCAGAGGAGGGCAGATTACTTAGCTAGGAAATGATACATGCAGTGGTGTGTAGTTCCCATGTGTCGTCAGCTTACTGAAGTTCCAACACCACATCCTTGAGTAGCAACCTGTCCTCTTAAAAAGAACGTCGCTTTTGGCCGTTTGTCCGTATGGCCGAATTTGGACGTAATTTGAAAATGAAAAAAAAAATGAAAATAAATTTGGGATTTTTTTTTTCAACAATAGTAAGTTAAGGGTCCTCTGATAGGTTAGGTGGGCAGGAAATTCTCATAAAGTTTCAAAACGTTATGAAAAACGTTAATTTAAAGTGTCCTCGTATGACCTCTGCGCGTACGCCGGACGACTCAAATAGAAAACGGAACAGACCGTCACTTTTGTGAGTCGATTTCATTTCAAATTACATCCAAATTTGGCCATAGTGCCGCGCATACCAGCCAAAAGTGACATTATTTTTAAGAGGACGGGTTGAGTGCTACTTGACTCACACGTATCCTCGTCCTTCCTTGAGTAACACAGACGTGACGCCGATCCCCTCCACACACCAGGGGGGAGACATTCTGTGAGGCGTCCAACGCTGGTATTGACACTGGATTTCCCTTTGACCATGGTCGCTCCGCGGGATATACCTTGTCCTGGCAGCCTCATGTCAGTGCCCAGGGGTCAGATCCACGAAAGCACTTACGCAAGCATTTACGAACGTGTACATCTTTCCTCAATCTTTGGCGGCTTTGGTTACATTTATTAAACAGTTTACAAGTATGGAAACTTGCCAATCAACTGTTGTTATTGTTATAAACAGCCTCCTGGTGCTTCGGAGCTCATTATCTGTTTAATAATTGGAAACAAAGCCGCCAAAGATTGAGAAAAGATGTACAGGTTCGTAAGTGCTTATGTGAATCTGGCCCCAGTGCACTAAATCTCTGCCATGGAAGAAGATATCACGCCCGGCGACTTCACTGGCTGGGTCAGTTTCGACACAGGACGCCGTCACAGTCTTTATAGAGTAACCAGAGATATTAACCTCTGCCACACTTGCTCACCTCACTGGTTACTGTAGGATTGTTTAACATCGATGCTTCCTCCCTCTCTGGCCCGTTGTTGCCGTGAGGGGCTTGGTGGGCGGCTGCCGGAGTGTGATACTCCATAGGTTAGTCCTCTGTCCTTTTGTGGCCTTATGCTCCTGCTGCTGTCTTCACCAATTTTGTCAGAACTCTTTTTCCTTTTCCTTGTGTTTCATTTTTCTCCCCCCTCTTCACCTTTCTAATTGTCATTTCCTGACAACCTTTTGCCAGTCTTGATTATTCTTTCGGATTTCTTCTGTTTTGATGCCCGGGTATTTGGGGAGGCATACTCTCTCACCTGTAGAACTGTAGTACCCAGCATCTCGAACGAGGGGGACGCTTTTATTGTCAATCCTCCTTTCATCGCTGAGCCCGATCTCGACGGACTGACGGTTCTTAAGGTGGCGATTGTGGGGCATATACTCACGACGCACGCCTAGGGGAGACCGGCAACGTGTCTCTTGTTAGGTGTCCTATCCTCTAATTGTGGCTCCATGGTGGGTTAGTCGAGCTCATTCGTGAATGAAAGTATTACCTCTCGTTTTCATGTCCCTGAATACTATTCCTCTTATGACTTCTCAGGCTCGTGGGGTGGGCGACCAAGCCTCCGAGTCGGACTGTGTTAGATGACCAGGCTCTGTAACCCCCGCTACATTGGGCCCAGACCTAGCTCCTCCTTTGACCCTCCTGACTACTTCCCCCCCCCCCCCCTCCCCTGGCTCTCGTCCCTCCTCTGTGGTTGGGTCGAGCCACACGCCCCCAGCGGTGACCACCTCGTCCCCAGGTGCAGCTCAATCTCTCATTGTGACTACTGCACCTTTTAACCCCTCACTCTGGGGGTTCTCAACGCCATCCTCACCACGGCCACACTCGCACGATCCCTTCCCCTACTAATACGTACCAAACCTTGTTTGGTCCTGCTTCATGGGCCAAATACTTTGATCTCCTTCCTAAGGATTCTACACCTGACGATTTCTCACTCCATAAACACCTTGTTGATTCGGTGGATGCCTCTGTTACTTTTAACCACACCTGTTTAGGTCCACGTGTCATCGCTGCTCATTCACCAGATACAGCTACCCGCTAAGCCGCATTGTCCTGCATTGGGGAGACCCCTGTTCGGGTCTCCAAAAACGCTCTATTAAATGCAAGTGTTGGCATTGTTCTCCCGCACCATGTTGCAACTGGTGTTGGGGACCTAAAAGACTGCCATGAGAATATTAAACATATCCTCGAAGTCGAAGGATATCTTGTCCTTCAGATGGACACGTTCACTCGACCACCTCGTGGTCCCCACCGTCAGCCCCTTCAAGTTGTGAAAATCACCTTCGATAGTAGGTCCCTTCCGCCCTCTATCATTCTTGCTGGTGCCAGATGCTCCGTTCAGGAGTACATTCCCTCTCCTAGACTTTGTAATAAGTGCTGGAAGTTCAGGCATGGTGCCCTCAAATGCACAAGTCTTGTTTCTCTATGCCCCATGTGTAGGGACGATAGCCACTCTAAGACAGATTGCTCATCTCCCCAGGCTCGCTGCCTCAATTGCGGTGAGGCCCACCCTACCTTCTCCCACTCGTGTATCCACTACAAGCTTGAGGAAGCAGTCCTCAACTTGAAACACCGGGATCGTTTGACTTTTCCTGAACCGAGACGTCAAGTCCGCCATCTCCACCCTTTCACTGGCGTATCTTATTCTCACGTGTTGCATTCTACCTCTCCCCATCCTTCCCTCCTTCCTCAGTCCCGCAACCGTTTCCAGACCTTGGACCCGGACACGCCCACCACCTCCTTCCCTGTTCCTTTACGTTCTGTCCCGGAAGGTCTCCCTCCTGATTCTCCTTCTGGAGTTTCCCCCCCTTCCTACCCTGTCTGCCATGTCTCCTGTGTCTTCTTTTCCTTCTCCCCCTGATCCTTCTTCCCAACAATCTCTTGGCCCTCCACGCCGCCTGTCTGTCCAGGCTGATGTCCATCATCCTCCCAGCATTCTTCATGCTGTTCACTCCCATTCTTCTTCTCCTGCCAAGACCATTGAGTCTGTCGCCCAGTACGTTGTTGCTGGAACACCTGTCTCTTTGAGTCAGAAACGTAAGCCTGGCTCCTCTCCTTCCTCCTCCCAAGCAGGTAAGAAGACATCACTTTCTTCCTCGCCCCCTAACTCTGACTCTATCGCTACGTCCCCTCCCATTTCGGTGGTCGGGCCCCCTGTCCCAGCTATGGAGGTTTCTTACACCCCCCAATTCCCTCTCGGTAGCTGCCCTTGCTGAGGTGCGTTCTGTTGGTCCATTGTTCTGCTGCCCGTGTATTTGTGAGTAAATGGTATACAGTCTGTTCCAGTCATCTCTCCCCAAATGTCCCGCTTTTCCTTCCTGATCTTAAGCAACTCCTGGACTCCTTGCCTGAGCCAGTGCTCCTGTTGGGTGATTTCAACTGTCGACATATCCTCTGGGGTGATGTTCTGACAAACACCCGATGCCGCCTTCTCAAACTGTTCATCCTTTCTTCTTCCCTGTCTCTTCTGAATTCTGGTGAGCCCACCCATGTGGACTCTCAAACTCGCAGCTGTCTGCTGTAAGCGTGCCGCCTGGAAGAAACACAGACGCCGGCAGATGGCTGATTCTTTTATTTTGTTTCGGAAAGTAACTGCAGTGGCCCGTAGGACCATCCGTACAGTTAAGCATGAGAGTTGGAAATCTTATGTTTCCACCATTACGTCCGATACTCCTCTGCCACAGATCTGAAAGAAGATCCTCAAGATTGCGGGTAAGTTCGTTCCTGATGTTTTGCCGGTTCTTCACCTCTGTGGTACTCTGGTGGCGGGCCCAGTGCAGGTCGCAACCGAACTGGGTTCCCACTTTTCTTCTGTTAGCTCTGGTTCTCATTTTCCTTAATCCTTCCTTCTTTGTAAGCCAGTTCTTGAATCTCATCCCTTAGATTTCTGCACTCATCTCCGGGTTCACTGTAACGATCCCTTCTCTCTGAACATCATTCTGCCCTGACCCTCTGCAGTTCTACAGCAGCGGGCTCAGATGACATTCATTATGAGATGCTTCGCCATCTCCCTCCGTGCACGTCTCGGTATTTACTGAGTCTATATAACCAGGTCTGGGAGTCGTCGTCAGTCCCTGAGGACTGGCTCGATGCTGTTGTACCTCCTATTCGGAAACCCGGGGTCTCTTGGGACATCCCCTAAGGACTTCCGCCCTATTGTCCTCACGAGTTGTGTCTGCAAACTCTTTGAGCGTATGGTAAATGTTCATCTGATGTGGTTCTTGGAACACCATCACCACCTCTCTTCTTCTCAATTTGGTTTTCGCAAGTGCTGTAGCACTACTGATGTCCTGGTGAACTTAGAGGTCTACATTCGTACTGCTTTTGCTGCAAAGACCTCCATTGTTGCTGTCCCTTTTGACCTGGAAAAGGCTTATGACACAACTTGGAGATACCATATTCTGTCCCAACTTCGTTCTTTAGACCTTCGTGGCCCGAAGGTCCGAAGGCCCGAAGGTCCGAAGGCCCGAAGCTCCCGCTCTTCCTCCAAAGCTTCGTCTCTCGTCGTTCCGAGTCAGGCTTGGTACCACACTCTCTGCTTCTTTTCGGCAATACGAAGGTGTACCCCAAGGTAGTGTTTTGAGCACTACTCTTTTTCTGGTTGCCGTCAAAGGTCTTCTTTCCTCCCTTCCTTCTGGCATCTTCTCCACTCTTTATGTCGACGATCTTACTCTTTGCTGTTGAGGTGATGATTCGCCTCTCCTTCAATGGCGGCTTCAACTTGCGATTGATGCCGTGTCGTCTTGGGCCACCGATCATGGCTTCAAGTTATCTATAACTAAGACTTGTGCCATGACTTTTACTCGAAAGCATGTCGTCCTTCATCCTTCTTTGTTGCTTTATGGTCATCCTCTTGTGTACAAAGATTCTGTGAAGCTTTTGGGGTTAATCTTTGACACTCGTTTGTCTTGGTCGCTCCATATTTCTTGCCTCTGTGTTGAATGCTCTAAGATCCTTAACCTGCTTAAGGTTCTGTCACATACTTCTTGGGGAGTAGATAGGTGCACGCTCCTCTCTTTGCATTCCTCTCTCATACTGTCTAAACTCGATTATGGTTGCCCTGCTTACTCCTCTGCGTCTCCTTCTACTCTTTGCCGTCTTGATGCTTTGCACCATACTGGGTTGCGCCTCAGCTCTGGTGCTTTTCGTTCGACTCCTACCCTCAGCTCGTATGTTGACACTAGCTTCCTGTCTCTCCAGGACCGCCGTGATCGCTACTGTCTTCGCGACCTTGCGTGGTCCTTACAGCACACTCACTCTCGCCTCTGTCGTGCTTTGACTTTTCCCCCTCCTGTAGTGCCTGTTCCCCTTCACCACCTCCCTCTTTCTGTCCAGTTGTCTCGCCTGCAACATTCTCTTTCGGTTAGTATTACTAATATTTCTCCTCGTGTTGTTTCATCCTTGCCCCCGTGGAGGGTCCCCCCTTCCTCAATATTGTAAATCCCTGACCCACATCAATAAAGCTTTTACCCCCCCTACAGTTCTGAAACCTCTTTTCCGTGAGCACTTTTCTTCACACTCCCACTCTGTTTCCATCTTCACCGATGGGTCTAAGTCTGCGGATGGGTTAGGCTACTCTGTTGTTTTTCCTGACCGCACTTATATGTGTCGCCAACCTCCGGAGACTAGCATCTTCACAGCGGAACTTTATGTTATTGTCAATGCTCTTCGTCTCCTACTTTCTCGTTGTCAATCCTCCTTTGTGGTTGTAGCTGACTCGTAGTGCCCTCATGGCTCTCGGGTCCTTTAATCCTGTCCATCCGGTGGTCGTTGAGATTCAACATTGGCTGTTTCTTATCTCTAGTATATTTAAATCCATAGAGTTTTGCTGGGTTCCCAGCCATATTGGTGGTTCTTTAAATGAGCGTGTGAATGCTGCTGCTAGAGAAACTATCCGCTCTTGTCCCATCTCCTGTAAAGGTATTCCTTATTCTAACTTTTACCCGGTTAATCATTCCTCCATTCTTGTCCATTGGCAGTGTTGTTGGCAACAAACTGCATACTCTAAAGTGTAGTGTGTCCCCGTGACCAGCGGTGGGAAACGGCTGAAGCAAGGTTACGTATTGGCCATACATGCTTAACCCACGGTCACTTAATGGAGCGCGGCCCTGCTCCTTATTGCCCAAATTGCATTGTCCCTCTTACAGTCGTGCATATCCTTGTTGAATGTCCTGACTTCCAGGACGAGCGTGTGTCTTGCTTTCCGACCGTCCCTCGCGGTCACTTGTCCCCTCAACAGAATTCTTGGTGAATCGGATACTTTTGATATCGTTCGCCTTATGCGTTTCTTGGTGAATCGGATACTTTTGATATCGTTCGCCTTATGCGTTTCTTGGTGAATCGGATACTTTTGATATCGTTCGCCTTATGGGTTTCTGTTCTTGTATTGGCATCCTTGGTGATATTTAGCGCCCTCTGATTATCCCGCACATTTGATGGTGCTACATAGCCTTTCCGGTTTGGTGCCTTCTTTTGATAATTACTTACGTAACATCGATGCACGATTGTTCACAACCTCTGCATTGGCACTGTTATATAAAGCACTCCCTTTTCAGGGTCACAGTCACCACTCCACTTACAACCAAATATTACTTAAGATAGTAAATAAGACTAGTTCCTTCTCAACTTAAATTACAGCTTGGGCCGTCAGTGATCTTTCTAGGTGGGTAAAAATTAAAATACTGGATGTGTGTTGGAGAGAAATATATGTAGTAGATACAATAGAGGAAAAATAGATGGCTTAGAAAGGCGGGGTCAAAGAGCTAATAGCTCGATTCTGCAGACACAAATAGTCAATCCACATACTCTTGAGGCCGGAAAGGACTGTTATCAGATGACGATTATAACAAAACCCAGTAGCCATTTGTCCCACCAATTTTGCAGCTTGTTGTAGTTATCTTTGAGAATTGTGCCATTCTCACCCATCTCGACTCATTATTTTTGCATCGTCTGCAAACTTCAACATATAGGATTCAACTCCTGTAGTTTGATCATTAATAATAATAAGTAGTATGGGTACCAGCACTGATCCTTGGGTATTCTGCTTATAACACTATGCCTGTCTGATTTCTCGATCGCCTCTCATTGTGACAATGAGAGGCGATCCATTAGACAGGAGTCAATAGGCTCCTGTACTCTTGTACTCATGTCGGCGTTGCTCTACATACACCTGCCTGTCTCTTGTGTAAAACACTGTCAAAAGGTTTTTGACAGTCCAGAAATACACAATATGTTCACTGTAATTTGTCATGTCCTATTGTGTTACTTTATGGGAGTCCAATAGTTTCGTTAGGCATGATTTCTCTTTCCTAAAACAATCTTAGTGTTTGAACAAATCCACAAGGGCCGTGATGAGGATTCGAACCTGCGTCCGAGAGCATCCCAACTTTCACATGGTCGTAGCTCAGAGCTACGACACTGACCCTGTCGTAGCTCAGTCGATTAAGGCAGTGTCTGGGATGCTCTCGGACGCAGGTTCGAATCCTCGTCACGGCCCTTGTGGATTTGTTCATTTGATGCATGACGCAATTGTGATTTCTGTGAGTAAACTTAGTGTTTGGTTTACATAGCAAATCCTCTTTAGGTGGATGGTCTTAGCCTTATTCTTTAGAGTCCTTTGCAGGGAATGCTTGTCACTGGAGATAAAGGCTTCCTCTATATACCCTTTCTTATATATTGTATCACATTTGTCATCCTTCAGCAACTGAGGAAAGTATCTCTTCTCAATTGAATTATTAAGAACTAGAGCTAGAGATGTACTAAGGGCCTGTACAGCTTCTTTTAACATTCATGGTGATACCTTCTCTAGTTCAATGTTGTTTCCTGGTTGATGGGGTTCTGGGAGTTCTTCTACTCCCCAAGCCCGGCCCGAGGCCAGGCTTGACTTGTGAGAGTTTGGTCCACCAGGCTGTTGCTTGGAGCGGCCCGCAGGCCCACATACACATCACAGCCCGGTTGGTCCGGCACTCCTTGGAGGAAACAATCTAGTTTCCTCCAGCAATCAATCCAGTTTCAGTCCAGCAACCAGGAAGCCTGGTCGACGACTGGGCCGCGGGGACGCTAAGCCCCGGAAGCACCTCAAGGTAAGGTAACCTCTTGAAAATGTCCACGGTTGTTCCGGCAATATTTCACAATCATCATCTAGTGATACTAGTGGTCTCATTACTTGTTCTGTTTTTATGTCAGTATTTGTCAGTCTCTTGTGTAGGGTTACCTCCTCTTGGGGAGCCTCGTAGCCTGGTGGATAGTGCGCAGGACTCGTAATTCTGTGGCGCGGGTTCGATCCCAGGCGCCGGCGAGAAACAATAGGCAGGGTTTCTTTCACCCTATGCCCCTGTTACCTAGCAGTAAAATAGGTACCTGGGTGTTAGTCAGCTGTCACGGGCTGCTTCCTGGGGGGTGGAGGCCTGGTCGAGGACCGGGCCGCGGGGACACTAAAGCCCCGAAATCATCTCAAGATAACCTCCCCCAGCACTAGAGGTGTTGTGGCTCAGCTGTGAACACACTGTCAAAGTTGGCATTTAGTAATTCACAAATATCCTTGTCATTACCTATACTTTCACCTCCCATTTCACAAGATGACATGTATATAATATTATTAAAAAGGGGGGAGGGCAGGGGAAGGGAATTGTCAGGGGGGAAAGCGCCAGGCCATTACGATTATATAGCAGTGGGAAGGGGTCAGGATAAGGATTTGGGATGGGAAGGGTAGGGAAGGAATGGTGCCCAACCACTTGGACGGTCGGGGATTGAACGCCGACCTGCATGAAGGTAGACAGTCGCTCTACTGCCATTCACTGTCATTTTACTTTACATAAGGCGATGCAGTCTCTTCAGTTATTTGCTTTTGATGCAATATTTTAATATTTTGTTTTCTGATATTATTCTTTGTTTATGTATTCGTTCCCTTAGCTTTGTGGTATCTATTCCACATTTTGTGGTATCTATTCCACATTTTGTGGTATCTATTCCACATTTTGTGGTATCTATTCCACATTTTGTGGTATCTATTCCACATTTTGTGGTATCTATTCCACATTTTGTGGTATCTATTCCACATTTTGTGGTATCTATTCCACATTTTGTGGTATCTATTCCACATTTTGTGGTATCTATTCCACATTTTGTGGTATCTATTCCACATTTTGTGGTATCTATTCCACATTTTGTGGTATCTATTCCACATTTTGTGGTATCTATTCCACATTTCTCTATTTTATCCACACTTTCCTGCTTTTACTTTTAACTTCTTGGTATTGTCTGTTGAACCGTTAGTTATGTTCCATCAAACTTTTTTTTATCCTTTTGTTGGGATGTATCTCTCTCTTTAGCCTCTTTGCATCTCTGACTTAGTCCATCATGTCGTAGATTGTCTCGCCTCTAAGTTCTTCCTCCCATTGTATATCTCCCGGATACTCTCTCTCATGTAATTTCCCTTGTGTGCAGTCATTCATTTTCTTAGCCTTTAACTGAACTATATAGTCCAAGAACAGGACACAGTGATCATTGGCTTCAACTGGAGTTTCATTCACAATTTTTTCGATGTCTTCTTGTATGTCAACACTAGGTCGAGTTTTCTGCCAGATCTCCACTCATTCTTAATATTTGTAAACAAGTCTTGTCAGAAAGTGTTACTTCCACAAGCTTTGCCGATTTCAGGATGATCGGACATATTGCCTCTCCATTGATGACTCGAGTCCTGTTTCCCTTCGATATTATGCTCGATGAACGTGATTCTTGAGACACTACTCGTCTTGTGCTTGTCTGCTCTCGTCTTGTCATCCAGGATGATGTCTAGGAACTTTGGGGACGCAGTTCCTGTGACGCAGACTTTTGTACAGCCTGTTGGACTACCCAAAATAGTCACGTTTTATACTCTAAATTTTGTAAATACCAAAAAAGACTCTAAAAGAAATTGGCTTCTATTATATTATTGTGGAAGCTGTTCCATAATCCCCCCCCCCCCCTGCCCCTATTTCCAACCAGGTGTTTTCCCTATTTCCGTTGAAAATAAACTTCTGGTTTAAACCCATTTTTCTTTATTCTGGCTTGGCTGGCAAGTTTTGATCATTATGTTCCATGTTTAGCTTTGATCCACCTGTGTACCTGAGTCTTGGCACTCCTCGACGGTGTTCTCAGCACTGTAAACTGTCTCCTAACTCTCTCTCTTCATAAGGAAGGGTTATAATGCCCAACGGTTCTTCCTTCATCTTCACAACTCTATATAACTTTTACCTCCTTTTCCAGTCTTACCAATTCAAGACCCCCTCACCCCCCCCCGCCTCTCACTCCGTGCATGCCATCCGTCAGGCTAGAGAGAGAGGCACTTGTGATGCAGGAGAGTGTGGGCGTGATATCCTCCAGGTCACACCATTTGGGCCTTCCCCCCCCCCCTTCCCCGCTGCCCTCTGCAGATCCCTACCGATCCTCCGCTCAAGCCCTGCTGAGCCCTCCTGAGCCCCGGGGCTCCAGGCAGGCCGCCCTCAGCCATTACTCGCCACACTCCCAAACCACCTCGGATTTTTCTGAAGGTGATGATAGGTGAGGGAGACGAGTGGTTGGCTGTGGTCAGCTACCTCAGTGGCTGTGGTGAAGGGCTGCCCGAGGTCGATAGTGGCGGTGACCTTTGTCGCAGGTGTGGAGGGTGTGTGCTCTACTTGTTGTGCTTGTGGGGGTTGAGCTCTGGCTCGTTGCTCCCGCCTCTCAACTCTCAGTCAACTGGTGTACAGGTTCCTGAGCCTACTGGGATTTGTCAAATTTATATTTGAAACTGTGTATGGAGTCAGCCTCCACCACATCACTACCTAATGCATTCCATCCGTTAACTACTCTGACACTGAAAAAGTTCCTTCTAATGTCTCTGTGGCTCATGTGGGTACTCAGTTTCCACCTGTGTCCCCTTGTGTGCGTGTGTGCGTGTGTGCGTGCGTGCGTGCGTGCGTGTGTGTGTGTGTGTGTGTGTGTGTGTGTGTGTGTGTGTGTGTGTGTGTGTGTGTGTGTGTGTGTGTGTGTGTGTGTGTGTGTGTGTGTGTGTGTGCGCGTGTGTGTGTGTCGGTGTGTGTGGTAGCCGATTCCCAAAGCATGGCCTGGAGATAAATTCGACCATTCACAGCCGAGTTTGTTACCAAATGAAAGAAGTTAATTACAATTTATAAGTATGTCCCGATGGGACCAAGAACAGGAAACATGTCAACGGGATGATCGAGATTTGTAACCTGGTAATCTCTGGTTAAACATCGGCAGGAATGTTCATTTGAGGACACAAGTCCACTATTTTTTGGTTTTTTGTTTTGAGATATATACAAGAGTTGTTACATTCTTGTAGAGCCACTAGTACGCGTAGCGTTTCGGGCAGGTCCCTGGAATACGATCCCCGCCGCGAAGAATCCTTGTTACAACCAAGTACACATTTTACTGTTGCGTTAAACACAGGCTACAGTTAAGGATTTGCGCCCAGTAAATCCTCCCCGGCCAGGATACGAACCCATGACATAGCGCTCGCGGAACTCCAGGCGAGTGTCTTACACTCGCCTGGCGGAGTTACACTACACCACGGAGACTACACTATTAAACCAATAAACTGGGACTGTTGCAAGCAGTAATCTGGGCACGTTTGACCTATAACCTTTTGCAGCTAAGGTGCTGCTCTCTGATCTTGAACGACAGCTTCCACAAATTGTTGCAAACACTGCATTAATATACAGCTGTGAGAACCTGTTGGGCTCTCACTCGCCTCTCCTAACTCTTACTCTTCCTGGTCGGTCGGCCGAGCGGACAGCACGCTGGACTTGTGATCCTGTGGTCCCGGGTTCGATCCCGGGCGCCGGCGAGAAACAATAGGCAGAGTTTCTTTCACCCTATGCCCCTGTTACCTAGCAGTAAAATAGGTACCTGGGTGTTAGTCAGCTGTCACGGGCTGCTTCCTGGGGGGAGGAGGCCTGGTCGAGGACAGGGCCGCGGGGACACCAAAGCCCCGAAATAATCTCAAGATAACCTCAAGATAAGATTCCCTGTGGAAGGAGTCCAACCACTTGAGCTGGATGGTAGAGCGACGGTCTCGCTTCATGCAGGTCGGCGTTCAATCCCCGACCGTCCACAAGTGGTTGGGCACCATTCCTTCTCCCTCCGTCCCATCCTAAATCCTTATCCTGCCTGACCCCTTTGCAAGTGCTATATAGTCTTAATGTTGACCAGACCACACACTAGAAGTTGAAGGAACGACGACGTTTCGGTCCGTCCTGGACCATTCTCACAATGGACTTGAGAATGGTCCAGGACGGACCGAAACGTCGTCGTCCCTTCACCTTCTAGTGTGTGGTCTGGTCAACATACTTCAGCCACGTTATTGTGACTCATCGCCTGCATAGTCTTAATGGCTTGTCGCTTTCTCCTGTAATTCCGTCTCTGCCTATGGAAGCAGACAGACAGTTCCAGTTTACAGAAAGAAGAGCCATTCTATGGCCAGGAACTATAGTGTCCCTGCTGTCAGTTACTGGCCAACTTCTTGAGTCAATAATCCCACGAAAAAAGACATTTTCCAGTGACCATCTTCGATCACTATGTGGCCGACGGCATTGTTTCAGTACCGGTTGTTCTGCTACCTTCTTGAACCTCTCAGCTAAGTGGCATCACTCACTGAGTGGACCCAAGACCAGGGGGGGAGGAGAGGGGGGAGGGGAGGGGAGGGGGGTAGAACTAGCCTAAGCTACTCTATCCCTTTGAGATGTATTTCTTTCTTGTCTCGATAAACATACTTGAACTTGAACCAGCTGTGTCTTGTTACCCTAGGGGCCACTGGGGGTTACTGGGGGGCCGCTGGGGGCCACTGTGGGGCCACTGTGGGGCCACTGTGGGGCCACTGTGGGGCCACTGTGGGGCCGCTGGGGGCCGCTGGGGGCCACTGTGGGGCCGCTGGGGGCCGCTGGGGGCCACTGTGGGGCCGCTGGGAGCCACTGGGGGGCCACTGAGGGGCCGCTGGGGGCCACTGGGGGCCGCTGGGGACCACTGGGGGCCACTGTGGGGCCGCTGGGGGCCACTGGGGGCCGCTGGGGACCACTGTGGGGCCGCTGGGGGCCACTGTGGGGCCGCTGGGGGCCACTGTGGGCCACTGGGGGCCGCTGGGGACCACTGTGGGGCCGCTGGGGGCCACTGTGGGGCCGCTGGGGGCCACTGTGGGCCACTGGGGGCCGCTGGGGGCCACTGTGGGGCCGCTGGGGGCCGCTGGGGGCCACTGTGGGGCCGCTGGGGGCCGCTGGGGGCCACTGTGGGGCCGCTGGGAGCCACTGGGGGCCACTGTGGGGCCGCTGGGAGCCACTGTGGGGCCGCTGGGGGCCGCTGGGGACCACTGGGGGCCGCTGGGGGCCACTGTGGGCCGCTGGGGGCCACTGGGGGCCACTGGGGGCCGCTGGGAGCCACTGGGGGCCACTGGGGGCCGCTGGGAGCCACTGGGGGCCACTGGGGGGCCACTGGGGGCCACTGGGGGCTACTGGGGGCCCACTGGGGCCACTAGGGACCCACTGGGGGCCACTGGGGGCCACTGGGAGCCACTGGGGGCCACTGGGGGCCACTGGGAGCCACTGGGGGCCGCTGGGGACCACTGGGGGCCGCTGGGGACCACTGGGGGCTGCTGGGGGCCACTGTGGGCCGCTGGGGGCCACTGTGGGCCGCTGGGGGCCACTGTGGGCCATCTTGGGCCACTGGGGGCCGCTGGGGGCCACCAGTGGTATGGGGGTACCACATAGGGCCGTATGTGGTACCGGATACCAATCCGGTACACATATGGATTGGTATCTAATCAGTACATAGTTCCTGGTATTTTAAACTTCCATTCAATAGTTATAATGGGACTACCACAGAGACCGATCACTCTAATGGTTACACACAGAGATCACACTAACGTGATGCATCAAATGAACAAATCCACAAGGGCCGTGACGAGGATTCGAACCTGCGTCCGGGAGCATCCCAGACACTGTGCCTTAATCGACTGAGCTACGACAGGGTTAAAAAGAGTTGGAACCGAAGTTCTACTGAACTTACTGGATCCCGTAGCCTCTCCGAGGCACAAACCAGGATTTTACACAACTTGTACCCTGTCGTAGCTCAGTCGATTAAGGCAGTGTCTGGGATGCTCCCGGACGCAGGTTCGAATCCTCGTCACGGCCCTTGTGGATTTGTTCACTCTAATGGTTGTCTGTAATGGAGCAAAATGTGGAAGCCATTACATCAGTGTATCAAAGACTCGTGAACTTGGGCTTGTGGAATATCTTCTCGACTATCTTGAGGTTATCTTGAGATGATTTCGGGGCATTAGTGTCCCCGCGGCCCGGTCCTCGACCAGGCCTCCACCCCCCAGGAAGCAGCCCGTGACAGCTGACTAACACCCAGGTACCTATTTTACTGCTAGGTAACAGGGGCATAGGGTGAAAGAAACTCTGCCTATTGTTTCTCGCCGGCGCCTGGGATCGAACCCAGGACCACAGGATCACAGGATCACAAGAAGGAGACTATCTACAATTCCTTATCCCTGAGGCTACGACTTAACCTATTGTGCACTACAGCCTCCAACTAGGGGACCTCGTGGCTGAGTGGACAGCGCTCGGGAGTCGTAGTCCTAATGGTTCGATTTCCGGCGGAGGCGGAAACAAATGGGGCAGAGTTTCTTTCATCGTGATGCCCCTGTTCACCTAGCAGTAAAGAGGTACCTGGAAGTTAGACAACTGCTACGGGCTGCTGCTTTTTTTTGGGATTTCTGTTAGAAATATTTGTAGTAAATAAAAGAAAAATAGATGGCTTAGAAAGGCGGAGTCAGAGAGCTAGAAGCTCGTTTCTGCAGACAGTCAATACACACACACACACACACACACACACACACACACACACACACACACACACACACACACACACACACACACACACACACACACACACGAGTAACAGCTCTCTCTAGTGGCAGAAAAATGAAAACCTTTGTTGAAGAGGTAATTCATGGCGGGTGAGAGTGAACCCAGGCGGCCTCCCAGTGATCACTACCAATCATTGAAGTAAGCCCTCCTGAGCGCTCCGGACTATTACCTTCTCCACACCACCACCACCAGCAGCAGCAGCAGCACCACCAGCAGCAGTAGCAGCAGCAGCACCACCAGCAGCAGCACCACCAGCAGCAGCACCACCACCACCACCAGCAGCACCAGCAGCAGCAGCAGCCACAGCACAGCTGCAGCAGAACAGAGGTGCAGCAGAGCTGGAGGAGAGGTTAGAGGTGCAAGGTACCTCGTAGAAATAAATAAGTAACATAAAATATAAGCGAAAATTCATCTGACATTTATATTGCTTAATAGAGTTACGACCTCTTAGCTTAACATACGACCCACGTATGAAAAGTCCGAAGCGCTTGAATTGAGCGAGTTTTTCTGGCTTGTGGAGATACGCAGGAGAGAGGGAAAGTAGCACCCTATCCTCAGGTCTGAGAGTACTGTATGTAAGGGTTATCTTGAGGTGATTTCGGGGCTTTTAGTGTCCCCGCGGCCCGGTCCTCGACCAGGCCTCCACCCCCAGGAAGCAGCCCGTGACAGCTGGCTAACACCCAGGTACCTATTTTACTGCTAGGTAACAGGGGGATAGGGTGAAAGAAACTCTGCCCATTGTTTCTCGCCTGGGATCGAACCCAGGACCACAGGATCAGAAGTCTAGCGTGCTGTCCGCTCGGCCGACCGGCTCCCACCAGCTACCTCCCAGGGTAGCAAGGGACCTGCCCCGGAAGTGTACATTGTACTTGGTCGTGTACAGTGTCTGCCGTGAGGTCACTCTCTCATACCCCAGCTCCTTGTCCTCATACCCCAGCTCCTTGTCCTCATACCCCAGCTCCTTGTCCTCATACCCCAGCTCCTTGTCCTCATACCCCAGCTCCTTGTCCTCATACCCCAGCTCCTTGTCCTCATACCCCAGCTCCTTGTCCCCATACCCCAGCACCTTGTCCTCATACCCCAGCTCCTTGTCCCCATACCCCAGCACCTTGTCCTCATACCCCAGCTCCTTGTCCTCATACCCCAGCTCCTTGTCCTCATACCCCAGCTCCTTGTCCTCATACCCCAGCTCCTTGTCCCCATACCCCAGCTCCTTGTCCCCATACCCCAGCTCCTTGTCCCCATACCCCAGCTCCTTGTCCTCATACCCCAGCTCCTTGTCCTCATACCCCAGCTCCTTGTCCTCATACCCCAGCACCTTGTGATATATCGTCGTACTGGATTAGGGCCATTATCTTCGTTAGTATTTTACCAAGGTTTTATTTTGATCATTAATCTGTTGACGTTCGTGGACTTGAAGTCGCCTCCACCTGCACGAACGGGGACCCTGAGCCTCGCAGAAATTAGTAACTAACAGAAAGTAAAAACGAAAATTCATCTGAC
This sequence comes from Procambarus clarkii, assembly GCF_040958095.1. Lineage (NCBI taxonomy): Eukaryota > Metazoa > Arthropoda > Malacostraca > Decapoda > Cambaridae > Procambarus > Procambarus clarkii. The sequence goes on from NC_091213.1 coordinate 4,362,148, forward strand.
ATTTATATTGCTTAATAGAGTTACGACCTCTTAGCTTAACATACGACCCGCGTCTGGAAAGTCCGAAGCGCTTGAATTGGGCGAGTTTTTCTGGCTTGTTAATTGTAAAATCTCCCGACTAATGTTGGCAGAATAGTGGGTTGACACACAACAATAGATAGCTGAAGATCAAGTCATTACTTGGAGAGAGAGCACTTAACCGATCTGTATCTATAAAATGTTTGTACAATGTTGGAGGTCAGACGTTAGGGGCTAGTCTCAGTAAATATTGCAGGGTGATTGGTGTGGGTCCCAGGAGGATCCGTCACTATATCCAGCAGGTCCCAGGAGGACCCTTACTATATCCTCCTGCAAGCTGGAGATAAGGTGATTACGGGCGTCTTGAGGAAGGTGAAGAACACCTCATTGATGGGCCCGCTCCTGTCTCGGCAGAGACTGTCTTGACGACACAGAGAGACAGAGAGAGAGAGAGAGAGAGAGAGAGAGAGAGAGAGAGAGAGAGAGAGAGAGAGAGAGAGAGAGAGAGAGAGAGCATGTAGCAGTGTAAGAAGCAAATTTTGGTCTCAGCCCTGACCCTCTGACTCCTGACCCTAGACATTTGACTCCTGACTTGTGACCCCACAAATGTTTCCCGGTATTTCCTGTTGACCAGTGAAGCAGACACAGCCACACACCTCTCTCCTCATACCTTCCCTACAACCTAGACACCTGCAAGTCTCAGTCCTCTGGTCCTGCTGTATCTTGTTAAGGATTCGCTACCTGGGACATAAAGTTCCAAGTAGCACGGGCTATGGTGAGCCCGTAGGCCTGCTGTCTTCCCAACAACAGGTGTCAGTAGCGACGCCTCTCTAGCAGCAGGAGGAGCCCACCTGGACTATGGTATATATATGGCTTTTCCTCCACCTTCCTCCATCCAACACTACCTGTTACAAACATGTCGCTTTTCGCTCGCATGTGCGCCACGGCCAAAAATTGCCGTAATTGAGAGTGGAAGCGGATAGCCAAAGTGAACTACTATCCCGTTTTCTGTTTTGGGTCCTCTGGCTTAGTCTGTTAGGTTAGGAGAGAAAACTTTAAATTAGCAATTTTCATGATGTTTTGAAACCTTAAGAGAACTGCCTACTCTCCAAACCTATACTAGAGGACCCAGAACTTACTGTTTTATGTCAATAAAACAAGTTTCAATAAAACTTGCTGTTTTGGGTCCATTTCATTTGCGAAATTAATTTCCATTTTGGATTACAGCAATTTTTGGCCGTAGCGCATCCGTGCGAAAAGCGACGTTAAATGTAAGAGTACAGGTTGGTCCATCACCCAGCTGTGTAGATCCCTCCATCTTGTCTGCGTGAGGCGTAGCACACACACACACACACACACACACACACACACACACACACACACACACACACACACACACACACACACACACACACACACACACACAGGCTGACTCCATACACAGTTTCAAGTGTAGATATGATAGAGCCCAGTATGCTCAGGAACCTGTACACCTGTTGATTGATGGTTGAGAGGCGGGACCAAAGAGCCAGAGCTCAACCCCCGCAAGCACAACTAGGTGAGTACACACACACACGCACATGCGCACACACTGTCAATGTGTGTGTGTGTGTTGGGGGTGGTGGAGGTCCATCTTGCCTCACCCAGGCAAAATGGACGGATCTCTATAACTGAGTGATGGAATTCATGTCACTAGCAGGGCGCCCCACAGACGCCGTCTGCGTGTGACTATGGGCTGATCCAGCTCTTCCTTTCTCTTGTTAAAGCCGACAGCGACGCTAAAGGCACCGATAGTGGTCAACCCGCTCGAGTATTTCACCATTTAATTGCAGGTCACCATTTTCTCCCGGCTTGCCATGAGAGTATAGATGCTTTTGTCATGTTAGTGGAGAGTGAAATTGAGGTCAGCACATTTCCTTCCTAGGAGAAATCTTCAATTTGGATTGATCAACCTAGGAGTTGACTGGCCTGTTTAATGTGTCCAACGTCGGGGACTTGTGTCCGGACGGCACCTGCTTGTCCCACTTGTTGTGTTCCTTCCGGAAATTGAATATCAGCAATTGAGAATAGGTAGCAACATATTGTTGCGAGTACTTCATCGTGTTGACCAAACTACACACTAGAAGGTGAAGGGATGACGACGTTTCGGTCCGTCCTGGACCATTCTCAAGTCGACCAGACCACACACTAAAAGGTGAAGGGATGACGACGTTTCGGTCCGTCCTGGACCATTCTCAAGTCGACCAGACCACACACTAAAAGGTGAAGGGATGACGACGTTTCGGTCCGTCCTGGACCAGTCTCAAGTCGACCAGACCACACACTAGAAGGTGAAGGGATGACGACCTTTCGGTCCGTCCTGGACCAGTCTCAAGTCGACCAGACCACACACTAGAAGGTGAAGGGACGACGACCTTTCGGTCCGTCCTGGACCATTCTCAAGTCGATTGTACGTAAACTTGCTATTAATAGTATTAAAACACATAATCCGTCTAAAAAAATATGCCGGTTCAATTCCTTCCTAATAAACATCTAGAAAATGCAGTTTAACCTTGACGGTCGACAATTAACCAGCCACAACAAGTCTATAAACCCAAGGAACACAATTTATGACTGACTTAGTGAGAGAGATACATAGTGTGACCCCCAGACCCGGGGACATGGAGACAGGGTGTGTGTGTGACACACTTGGCCCTAAATCCCTCCAGTCTGGACCACAAGTTGACACTCGTGTCTCGTAAATATTGTCACCTGTCACCCAGTAAGCACAGTGCCCGCAGCTACTGTTACTGGAATTGGTGATGAAGTGATAATGATCCAGGATTTGAGGAGGGTCTAGGACTTAATGAGGAGGTCCAGGACTTAACAAGGGGTCCAGGACTTAATGAGGGGTCCAGGACTTAACAAGGGGTCCAGGACTTAATGAGGGGTCCAGGACTTAACAAGGGGTCCAGGACTTAACAAGGGGTCCAGGACTTAACAAGGGGTCCAGAACTTAACGAGGGGTCCAGGACTTAACAAGGGGTCCAGGACTTAACAAGGGGTCCAGGACTTAACAAGGGGTCCAGGACTTTGTAAGGAGGTCCAAGATGAACCCAAACCATCGTCACTTCCCTTTTCTTTACACGTGTGAGTTGGACATTTATATATTTTTCCCCCAACTCAAAAATTCAAAAAATTACAGTACCAAAAAACTAGGCTAGACCAAATAAAGTTCACAAAAGCCTCAACGCAGCACTTCGCAGGAGACTTTTTTGTTGCCTATCCACATATCCTCGTGTTTTCAGACCAGCAGCGCTGGGCACAGCCTAGCAGGAAGGACGCCGGATAAAGGGAAGACCAATATTCTGGTCTATTAATCCTTGCGCGGGGATAATTAGGCTGCTTATCCAGACGCCACCAGGAACGAGGCGTCGGCCGTGAAGTTTCCAGGTTTTCACTCACTTCATTCGTTGAACTTGCATGCTTCTTTCACTGTACCTGAAGCTTTATTTAGGAATATTTGAAGGTTTATGAATATATGAAGCTATTAAAAGTTTTTTTTTATTTATACACGGTACTTGAAGCCTTATTCCATAGCACCTGAAGCTCCACTCACGGCGCTTGAAGCTTCATTTACGATAATTGAAGCTTTATTTACGGTATATAGAGCTTGTTTACGATACTTGAAACTTAATTCATAGTAACAAAAGCTTCATTCTGCGACTAAAGCTTCATATAACTGGGCTAATTCTTCCCGGACACACGCAGAAAGTCAGCCAAATACAAAATTGGATTGTCAGAAGACGCCGGTAGAGGATTGGAAGTGGGGACTGATTGGGGAGGGTGTAGGATACGAGATGGGTGTGGGTGTAGATTAGGGGATAGGTAGGTTAGGGGATGGGTAGGAGTGTAGTGGGAAGTATCGTCAAGCAACAGCCACACTACACCAGCCTCTGAGAGCCACACCACACCAGTCCCTAAGAGCCACACCACACCAGCCTCTGAGAGCCACACCACACCAGTCCCTAAGAGCCACACCATACCAGTCCCTAAGAGCCACACCACACCAGTCCCTAAGAGCCACACCACACCAGCCCCTAAGAGCCACACCACACCAGCCCCTAAGAGCCACACCACACCAGCCCCTAAGAGCCACACCACACCAGCCCCTAAGAGCCACACCACACCAGCCCCTAAGAGCCACACCACATCAGCCCCTAAGAGCCACACCACACCAGCCCCTAAGAGCCACACCACACCAGCAACTGATGATGGTGGAGGCTATATTCAACAAACAAAACTCTCCAAGAACAACACACACACCGCCTTTAATAAAGTCCTTCAGGCTCCGTAAGAGATTGTGACACAGCCGTCACGTTGAGCGGTAAGTAAAGCACTTAACACGTCATGCTTGGCGCCAGACGCCGAGGGCTCGTTATGGAGATCACGGAACATATCGACATCTCAACAGAGCGGGTTATTGATCAGGGTTCGTCTCCCGGGGGGGTGGCCCTCCGAGGACCTGATTGTGCTGACGCGGGGCCCCTTTCTCCAGGCTTAGGGACACTTCCAAATAATCCCGGATTGGAAAAGTTCCTGGAGGAGTGGCTATGCATTATGCACCACCAGCTTTAACTAATACCAAAATTCTGGGAACTGCTTCAGGAGCATTGTTGAGTGTAGGAGGAGAGAGAGAGAGAGAGGAGGGTGTTGGTATGCTGAGGCGGACCGCTGGCTGATGGAGGTGTGAGTTCCGCGCCATCGTTCACTTAATACTTAAGTCTGTTATGGCGGCCGGAGTCCGGCCAGGCCGCCATACGACCGCGTTGGCGGGAAAGTTGAAAATTTGTTGGCGATTGTAAATGGTGACGAAAATTTTTTATAAATGAACGAGTTGATTTTTGTTGTATATTAAACAATACACAGTTGTTTATTAAATGTTAAATCTGCTGCTTGATGAGTTAGTGCCTCTAGTTAACCGTAAATGAGTTGATGAAACTGAAGCAACTTGATACGTGTATTATAATGAATGAGATTCATATCTGGGCGTTATTCTCACCCGTTGTGAACTGTTATTGTTCTGTTTGAACTGTTCTCACTGTTATTGGTCTGGGTGGCTGGCGAGGCCCCCCGCTGCCCGCGGCACTTAATACAACCTTCACAACGTGAGAAGACAACACCTAAGGCGGCAGCTAAGTGGTTGGGACACATACTGGTGGACACTCTCAGCCTACCACGTGAGATACACTATGATACACGGACACATGATGCTGGGAAGACGCTGCTAATGTTCTCTCTCCTCCCCATTAGCGTGGACACATTAGGCGCAGATAACAACTAATTAACTAAAAATCATTACTATCTGTGGTGTCTTGCTGCTAAACCTAACCAGGAATTGTATATTGTTGCTTTTATTGAGCAATAGCTGGAACAAGTTACACAGATAAATAACCAACACATAAGTGTTCAATTGAACACTCTCTCTTCCTTGTTACAATAACATTCTCTTCCTCAAATCTCAATTGTTTTTGGTTTAAGTGTATATCATTTCTTGTGGGGGTTCAGTCCCTGAGCCCATTATGTGCCTGTGTAACCCTTTCCACTACCGCCCACAAGATGGGTATGGGGTGCATAATAAATGACCTAAACTATGTAGTGTGTGTGGGGGGGGGGGTAGAGGTGACGCCTGGATGACGTTACCAAAACACCAATTCAACCATTCAGATCGCCCTGGACGGAAGGCAGGTCGCTCCTTACATGACGACTCCTGAGACGGAAGAACAGTTTAGACAGTGTGGAGGAGGCGAGGGGGGAGTGTCAGGATGGACCTGGATCAGAGGTGACGCTGAGGATGTTGTCCCACCTCGTGTGTGACCTGGGATACAGAGAGTGCAAGTCTGGTGCCAGGGAGAGTTAATTTAACAGCTGGGCGCAGAGTGGCCCTCCTCTACTTCAGTGATAATAATCGTTGTTTGTTGTTATAGATTCAGCTACTCGGAACAGGTTCCAAGTAGCACGGGCTATGGTGAGCCCGTAGTGGACTTACCTAGCACGGGAGTGGTGCCGTCTCTGGATAATAATCGTATTATTGGGATTATCACAAATTTTATGTTAGAAGTACGACAACTGCAGAGAGAGTGAGGCAAGTTAACACTAATTCAGTCTTCTGAAATATACACATGATCCCTACCTGTCCTCAGGCCAGGCTAAGGCCACTGGGCGCCCCCCTCCCCCCCCCCCAAGTCGCATTCATCAATTTGTACGTATTGTGCATTATAAACGTTTGTTCTCGTATATAAATTAATATTATTATATATTATAGTTCTAGGTATAGCTAAGCGTAAGTGTTTAGGTTCTGTTGGCGATTATTTGTATTTGTCAGACCAAGTCCATTCCATCCAGTGGTCGACCCCAAAGACGCATTCATTAATTTTAACATGATGTTCATTAAAAACAAGATTTCTTTCATTTATAAATTAATATTATTTTATACTACCATATTGTACATATTTAGGCATTGGTTAGGTCAGGTGTTTAGGTTCTGTTGGCGATTATTTGTAGTACGTGGGTGAAGCATTTACAGCGTTGTGGTTCGAACACCAGTCGTCAGTGAAGCACTTGTTCCGGAAGTGTTCGGACGTCAGCAGTTGTGAGTCGTGTGTAAACCGTTTTTCATTCATAAACACCTGAGGGGTTTGGCGGGTGGATGGAATGGTCTTTGTTTATGAGGACGGGCTGGTTCAGAGAGAAGCGACACGAGCAGAAGACGTGAACGAAACACTGCTCGAGAAAAGTACACACTGCATACAGCCCGTCCTCCAAACAAGGACCCAAAGACCATTCCATCCACCCGCCAAACCCCTCAGGTGTTTATGAATGAAAAACGGTTTACACACGACTCACAACTGCTGACGTCCGAACACTTCCGGAACAAGTGCTTCACTGACGACTTGTGTTCGAACCACAACGCTGTAAATGTTTCACCCACGGACTACAAATACAAATAATCGCCAACAGAACCTTAACGCCTAGCCTAACCTATGCCTATATATGCACAATATGCTAATATATTATAATATTAATTTATTCTTGAGAAAATTCCCGTTTTGAGTGAACAGCATGTTAAAATTTATGAATGCGTCTGTGGGGTCGACCGCTGAATGTAATGGACTTGAGTCAAGGACGGGTTGCTTCATCAGTTGTGAATCGTGGGGAGGGGGGGGGGACGGTGTTTTCATCCATAAACAAGAGGGTTTGGCGGCTGGATTAACGAGCACTTGGCGCCTGTTGACGAGTCCGGGGTGGAGTGAGACTGGCAGCCCACAACGGGCTCACCATAGCCCGTGCTACTTGGAACTTTTTGTTCCAGTAGCGAATTTTAAACAACAACAACAACATGCTCCCCCGGGGACGTTCCTCCCGCGTCTGTGCATTGTCACACCGTAAGTCTGTTACGCAACAGTAACATCCTGTTACTAACGTCTCAAACACGTCAAAATAACAAGGTGTAATTGTATAGGATGAACAACCCAGCGGGTTTTCTTCCTATTGGGGAGTGTTGTACATGCTGCTATGGCGGTGTGTCCACTCACAAGATGAGTGACGCTGCCCAATAAACTCGCCCCTCGGGGCAAAATTTAAATTTAAAATTGTTATTCGCTGACGATCTTATGTATATACTGACGTTATTATTTTTTCTCCAACGTTGTGTAAGTTGAGGAACTTTGCCTTAAACCAGTGTGGCATGAGGCATAAACAAGCGAGTATATAGTTTAGTAGGTGTGAATATTTGCTCTTAATGGGTGATGTGACTATAGGACCTCCACCATGACTAAACCACTCGCCAGGAGGTGAGCAGGCCACCACGTTGCGCTCCCTCCTCGACCATCATCAACTCCATTGTCACGAGAGCGAGATTGATGATTGATGTTAAGTCACCCAAGAGGTAGTAGCACGGGCGTGAATAGCCCGTAAGGCAAGGGAACTATCAAGGGAAAGCGCCAAGCCATTAGGACTATATTATATATATATATATTATTATATAATATATATATTTAATATACTTAAAGGTTACAAGATGTACATTGGTTGATGCAAGGAGTGCTCAAAGGTTATGGATCTCTTGAAGCTCCTCCGCTTCCGGACAGGAACCGAAGCTATCCGCACCTGTCCCATCTCCCGTAAAGGTATTCCTTATTATGACTTTTACCCAGTTATTCATTTCCCCATTCTTGCCCGTTGTCAGGGTTGTTGGTCTTCTGTTACTGGTAACAAATTGCGTGCTCTTAAGAGTAGTGTGTTCCCGTGGCCTTCCTCCTACCACCGTAACCGGTGGTGGGAAACGGCTCTGGCGAGGTTGTATATTGGTCATACACGTTTAACTCACGGGCACTTAATGTAGCGCTGCCCTGCTTCTTATTGTCCAAACCGTTGTCTCTACATGTCCTGACTTCCAGGACTTACGTGTCTTGCTTCCCGACCATCCCTCACTGTCAATTGTCCCTCGATAAAATTCTTGGTAAATTCAATACCTTTGATATTGTTCGCCGTATGCGTTTTTGTTCTTGTATTGGCGACGTTAGTGATATTTAGCGCACTATGATTATCCCACACATTTGATGGTTTGATAATTACTGTACTGTACAGTACTTTGGTTTGGAATGTATGAAATAAAGTTGTTTCATGTATTCAAATGTGTGAGAAAATCCACTGGGGCTGTGAGATGAAGCGAACCTGTAACAAAGGCATTGCCAGTTGCATACTCTACCACCACTGATGGTAAAAGTCTTACAACTGGATATCTTGTGTGACGGGTTATGGTATCACAGCTATACTGAACCAAGATGGTATGGCTCTCCCTCACATAAATGAAAGAAATGCTGCTATTGGCCTTGCAGTGTGTAAGTTGCAGGTGGAAACAAATGAAAATTATCAAATAAATAATTAAACAATTTACTGAAATAGTAATGAACAAAAATAAAACATGACAATACTTGACTATCATGTAATGCAAAGGTGAACAAGTTAGTATGACCTTAAATGCAAAAAATAAACTATAAGCAATGAATAAAAGTATGAAGATATACTGTACTGGTGTTCTGAAGACAGCTACTATACCACCATGGCATCAGTCACATGATGTTGGCTGGAAGTGGACGACGGGTTAGAGACACCAAGGTGATCCTAGAGCACTAAGGGAGAGATTGCCTCTCCAGGGAGGCAGCGCTCTTTATATAGTCCGGCGGTGATGACTCATCCAGTGTCAACACGAGGTGGACATCTGGTCAACTAGCAAACTGCTCGTTGTGGCTGGCGGTGCCTTTGTGTTGAGCTGTACCACTGTCAGTTGAAGGCGGCTAACTGCTTGTTTGTGGGGACAAACTGCCAGTTAGCAGTGGCGCCCGGCTTGCCTCTGAGTCGTACCAGGCCGTGCCAGGCCCTGGGGGGTATGGAGAGGTGGCAGGACTGATGACTCTTCTGGGCTGGTGTAGATGTATACTTCCAGTGCAGAGGCATTGAAGGTGAAGGGAAAAGGCAGTTCCACTGCTATGCAGGGGATTCACGTGACACTTGTGAAGCCACAGAAAGTCTGGAGGCCCTACTGAAGCCAGTCCAAGTATTAAATAAAACCCCTGAAGTACACCGGTGAAGGGTAAAGTGAAGGGTGAAGCAAGACCGTATGCCCCAACTTCAGGCACACACAGAAAATCACGTTTTGGTCCCGCCTCTCAACTGTGTATTTGAAGTTGGGGCGTATGGTGTTGAACTGCTTCAGCCTTCACCTGAGTGCTTGTAGGTCTTACATAAGACGTTGACTCAAGGAGGGGCCTCAAAACTTGCTGTGATTTATGGGGAAATCCGGTTGTAAGACTTTTACAAAGTCAGTAATATACTGTGGTAGAGTATGCAGCTGCCAGTGCCTTGGGCAAGGGTTTACGTCGCCTCACAGCTCCAGTGGATTTTCTGCTTGGTGTATATCAGGTTGTGATTTTGTGTGTGTACCGTATTGTTATGATCGCCGTCTGATAAGTCCTTTCTGGCCTCAAGAGTCATTTTTACCCACCTAGAAAGATTGCAGATGGCCAAAGCAGTTATTTAAGTTAAGAAGGGACAAGTCTTAAACAGAATTTTGCATAATATTTGACTGTAAAGGGGTAAATTGAGGTAGATTGAAAAACAAAATGGTGAACCGGGCAGGCGGTACTCACAATTAGGCGAGTACACTCGGGAACTTTTAAAGTGCAACCAAACATGCTTTAGGCTCTCACAACAAGAGGTGAGTGGTGGTGGCTCAGGTGCTCAGCCAATCAGAGCACCTAAGGAGGGAGGGCAGGAGTGAGAGGGGGAAGGTATGTGGAAGTTTGGTGACAGTTGTGTGTAGTTTGTTCATCTTCATTGTAAGTTTCATGGCTTGGTGTGCATTTCCCTAGTAAATTTAATTAGGGAAAAATTCAGGTGTTTGATTGTTTAAATCAACTTTTTAAATGTTGAGTTGTTAAAGCCTCAAAGTGCATGGAGTTGGTTTGGGAGTATGGCATCCTCATGCTGTTGCGTGCTCGCGTGAGGTAGCAAAGGTGATGTAAAGTTGTGGGGTGTACATGCTTGGGACGTCCTCTCTCGGGATGGCTGGTGTTAGACCTGTGTGTTTGTCGGTTGTTGAAAAGCCGTCATCCTTTGCTGTTGTGGTATTGATTTGACATTGTTCATCTTGTAATTAATACTGTAGTGCGATATCTAGGGCTACCATTTGTAGGTTTAAAATGTCTAATACAAACAGTTGTCCAATGAGTTTTAATAGGAAATATCATCCACCAAGCGCCATTGTACAATTCTATTAATTGATAGTATATGGATTGTGCAGAACTGCTTAGAATGATCTTTAACACTTGGCTATATTGGTCATGCCAAATACCTGCACGGTGAATGCTCAAAGACCCTTTCTTTATTCAGTGTTGTCACATACCTCATGGGGGTATGGATAGGCAAACACTCATTCGGTTAAACTTGCCTTGTAGTACTTTCAGAGCTCAGTAATTTGGAATCTGGTTAGCACTTTCCAAATAAATTGACCTTTAAAGTGAATTCCTATTTAGGTTTAAAACATTATACCGAATGAGAAAGTCGGATTATATAGCCGAACACCAGAAATGTTGTTATTCAATTTGGTTGCCTAAAGCACATTCAAGGACTACACATTACATGGCATTCCAGGATTCCTCTATACCTTGCCTTATGCTGTAAACATTGCCACAACCCTGTGTTTTATTGATTTAAATGGCCACAGGGAGGCATACAACACTGCAGATTATGATGTCATTAGTTATCCACTGTGCTGACAAGTGGGCTGACTGATGTTCGTTGACACCTGTATCGTGCTTCAATTTAATCGCCAGGAGATCACCCTCTTACTAGACTCGTCTGTAGGAAGTACAGTATAGTATCTCAAATTACCTTGGATCATAAATAGCATAAGACTTGGGGGTAGGAGAGGGTTGCAGTGTTTGTCATGGCTCTCAGTTGTTCCTGGTATTAGGCAATTTAGTTCTGGAATAATTTTTGTTGGCCAATGTTAAACTTTTTCGAAAGTAGATGTTTTTCTGAAAGGGAAGGGGGGGGGGGAACCTCTATGCTTGGATACAGTTATCTAAGTGAATACTTAGATTTATACAGTAGAATAACTACCTTCTTTTCCTTAGTCTAAAAGGTTGCTTGTTTATTTCTAGGGACTTGTATTTTCTTTTATTTTTAACTGCAGCAACTTTCAGTGAATGATAGATTCTTACTGAAAGGACCTTTACTTCATTGTTGTTGCTTTATGGTCATCTCATTATGTACAGGGATTCCGCGAAGCTTTTGGGGTTAGTCTTTGACACTCGTTTGTCTTGGTCAGCCCATATCTCTTGCCTCCGAGTTGAATGCTCTAAGGCCCTTAACCTCCTTAAGGTTTTGTCCCATACTTCTTGGGGAGTGGATAGGCGCACGCTCCTCTATTTGCACTCCTCTCTCGTCCTGTCTAAACTCAATTATGGTTGCCCTGCATACTCTTCTGCTTCTCCTTCTACTCTTCGCCGTCTTGATGCTTTGCACCATACTGGGTTGCGTCTCGGCTGTGGTGGCTTTCGTTCGACTCCCGCCCTTAGTTTGTATGTTGACACTGGCTTTCTGTCTCTTCAGGACTGCCGTGATCGCTACTGTCTTCGCTATCTTGCGCGGTCCTTCCAACATCCTTCCTCTCGCCTCTGTCGTGCATTGACTTTTCCTCCTCCTGTGGTTCCTGTTCCTCTTCATTGTCTCCCACTTTCTGTCCAGTTATCTCGCTTACAGGATTCTCTTTCTGTTCATATTTCTAATGTTTCTCCTCGTATTGTTCCTTCATTACCTCCGTGGAGAGTCCCGCTTCCCAAGTTTTCTACGTCCTTGACTTGTATTACTAAAGCCTTTACCCCTCCTACAATTCTGAAAAGCCTCTTCCTTGAGCACTTTTCTTCGCACTCCCACTCTATTTCCATCTTCCCTGATGTTTCTAAGTCTGCGGATGGTGTGGGCTACTCTGTTGTTTTTCCTGACCGTACTTACATGTGTCGCCTCCCTTCGGAGGCTAGCGTCTTTACGGCAGAACTTTATGCTATTCTCTATGCCTCTTGCTTTCTCATTCCTCCTTTGTGGTTGTAGTTGACTCTCGTAGTGCCCTCATGGCTCTAGAGTCCTTTAATCCTGTCCATCCGGTGGTCATTGAGATTCAACATTGGCTGTTTCTTATTTCTAGTAAATATAAATCAGTAGAGTTTTGCTGGGTTCCCAGCCATATTGGTGTTTCAGCGTGCGGATGCTGCCGCTAAGGAAGCTATCCGTTCTTGTCCCATCTCCCGTAAAGGTATTCCTTATTCCGACTTTTATCCTGTTATTCTTCCCCGTTGGCAGGGTTGTTGGTCCTCTGTGGTTGGTAACAAGCTGCGTACTCTCAAACTTAGTGTGTCCCCGTGGCCTTCCTCCTACCACCGTAACCGGCGGTGGGACACTGCTTTGGCACAGCTGTGGGTTGGTCATACCCGCTTAACCCACGGTCACTTAATGGATCGCCGCCCTGCTCCTTATTGTCCGAATTGCGTTGTCCCTCTTACAGTTGTGCATATCCTTGTTGAATGTCCTAACTTCCAGGACGAGCGTGTCTTGCTTTCCGACCGTCCCTCGCAGTCACTTGTCCCTCAATAGAATTCTAGATGAATCGGATACTTTTGATATCGTTCGCCTTATGCGTTTTTGTTCTCGTATTGGCATTCTTGGTGATATTTAGCGCCCTCTGATTATTTCGCACTTTGATGGTGCTACATGGCCTTCCCGGTTTGGTGCCTTCTTTTGGTAATTACCTTACCTTCATTGTTGTTTCATTTTAATGTGGTAGTTGTGATATGGATTGTTCTGGCTCACGTGCAAGGTCTTGGATTTTTTTCTGTTTTATATTAAGAAATTGCCAGTCTTGTTACTATTTGTAGAGTTAGAGATCTGCATTAAAGCCTCAATATTATATTCTTTATTTTTTTTATAACATGTTATCAGCAAATTTTGTGGTTGGTAATATTTAGATTAATGTCAGTGATGTATATGACAAGGGTTAAGACCCATTGTGGTATGACAGCATTTTTCCCCCAGTCATTTCTTTAACAAATGAAAGGGTCCTCATAACCATTCTTTTGTCCTTTCTACCATGTACCTGTTTGTTGCTTCTTGGTCTTTCATTTGGTACTTTGGCTATTAAAACAATGGCCTTTGGTAATGTTGCAATTACCATTTCTAAAAAAAGAGCAGGTTCATTAGGCAGGGTTTGTTTTTAGCAAACAGTTTTACAAAAAAAATCCATTCCATCAGGACCTTGCAGATGTTAGGTCAAACTAATTGACAGTAATCTGTTTTGCACTTTCAAACAATGATGGTTTTAATCTAGGTAAAATATTTCAGAATATTTGAAGTTTGGCAGACAAATCATTTAAGAGCTTTGATTAAATTTAAGTTACCAAAGACTGAAGCATCTATACAACATGGTTTTCACAGTCACTTTGTTAAATTTACAATAAATTAACTAAAGATCATTTCTAATGTTATTATAATTTGTACAAAGCTTAGGTGTTGCATAGCTTTAAATTTACTTTCAAATATGAGAACTAAAATATTGACTAAAGTTTCTTCCACTAATATTTCAGACTAATTTGCAATATTAGTTAGTTTATGTAAATTGAATAGGTAGTCCACTTTTACATCTTTTCAATGCATTTTGCATGCACCTATGTAACGAGTTACAAATAGGTGTAAATTTTACCAAGTATTTATTTTCAAAGTAAAAAAATTTCAGATGTTTAAACATTGCATCAATAGTAGTAAACAATTTCCAGCATAATTTCAGGATAAGGTATATAAAGTAGTTTCATTAAAATTGTTTTATTTAATAAGTTTTACATATAGTATTTATAATACATCTAATATTTATTACTGTTTCAGGTTGTGGGACAGATGAACAGAAGATCCAGAAGGCCAAGACAACTCCAGAGACAATCACCTGTAAAAGAAAAATAAACATTAAACAGGGACACTACTTTTATTATCACCAATGCCTAATAATAAGCCCAAGAAATCCTAACAGCCTATCTTTTAAGATAGGCTCAGCAAGGCCTATCCCTTCTGGTTTCAGGGCAGAGCTTGGTCCCTGAATGGGTGCATTACATCCACCACTTTCGTGCCATCAACACATTGTACATATGCTTTAAAGCACTGTACAATGCATGCCAGGCACTAAAGTTTTAGATGCATCCACCCATTCAGCAAACAAGCCCTGTGAGAATTAACAATGTAGCCATTGTTAAGGGTCCCTAAACCTATGCAAATCTAGTCCATCTATTAGATGGGTAGTAGAGCAAAGCTCTGAAAAAGCCAAGCCAGGGAAATCTGCAGGACTGCCTGGTCCCCTTTTATGAAATGGGGTAGGATCAGTACAAACTGCATCATCCCCTGTGGGTTGTAACAGTAGGACATGGTTACACACGTATAAATGGACTAGATAAGATAATTAAGATTAGGTCATTGATATAGCTAAAACATCAAATTCAAACTCACCCACTTTTATAGATTTCCTTTTGCAGAGTAAAGGAGCCTCACTCCAAGCCAGTCCATGCATCATAATCACTTTCACCTGAAAAATATTTCAACAAATTAATTTCAGATTTAAAACCAATCTTGCTTTACTTTTCAGATTAGCATTCAGTACTTTACAAATTCAGATGGAAAAAAATTTCTTTAAGGAATTTACCTTCCCTACATATTCTAGTAGCAGTAGTAAAGATCTAATTTAGCAATATAAATATATATGGCATCAATTTGCCAAGTTTCAGTAAATGTCATTTGAGAAACTATCCACAACTGCACTTCAATGGCAATTTACATTTATCTTTAGCCAATGCTATATTGTTTAAGTTACTACTATTTTTTTACTTTTATGCAAATCTATTTAGATTAACCTTTACTACAACTCACCTGATTCTGTTCCAACTGACAGAGGGACTTCTGGACTTTCCAAACCACATTCTGGAAACTATATAAATTTAAAACCAAGCTAAAGTAAACATTGAATATTTTTTTTACTTTCAAGGGAAAAATACCATCACTTAGAACAAAACTTTTCCTGCCATTAACTTTATTTGACTCATGATTACCCTTAACAGTGTTATACATTTATAGATTAAAGCTTATTTAACAAACATTTAATGTTAACTAAAGATTTAAATTTTAAAATTAATAAAATATTTTATTAAAATTATTAATAAAACACCCTCAACTATGCTGTTTAAGATCTAATGCCCCACATTACAATTTTCACAATTTCAACATACCATTCTATTCAATACATTCCTGAAAGGACTAAACTTGCAGATATGGTACACACTAGCCTAAGCCTAGACTTCCATACCCTAATATTTAATAGGTTTTTAGCAATTGACTACTTACTGTAGATCTGCAAGTATTTTCCTGCAGCTCTTTGTTGCCAGGACCTTCCACAACCTGTCATGTGAACAGTAAATATTACTAAAAAGTTATTTGCATAGCTGTTATTTTCTTCATACCTGTACCACCAGTTTAACAGTTGCCGTTTTAAATGGCACACCAAGTATCTTGTTGTCCCATTTTTATTAATTACAAACAAAGCTATAGTCATTTCAAGTCAACATCTTATACAAATTTTATTTTCCAACAACTTTAGTCATGAACATTTTTCTGGAACATTGCAAACAAACTTTAATTTAACAACCATGTATAACATCTGAATAAAAGCAATACAAAATTTTATACAATTTATTATTCTTGTGCAACCACTGCTTACTACTAGGGGGACAAATTTATTCTGTTGAATTATGTACCAAGCTTTTTAGTCTGAAAATTCATAATTAACCCAACTATACTACCAAGACAATGTGATTACTAAATTTAGTAATATTTTTACACTAGCAACTATACAAGGCCATATTCTCTCTAGTTATCACCACACTTCTGCAGGTGTAAGGTTCTATCTCCCCCATCTGCAGCACTTATGACCACACTTGGTCTTTATTATAAATTTCTTTATGAACCTGATACAGTACTGTTAATGGATTAAATGTGGGAACAATTTAGCTACAGTTCTGCCAAAGGAATGATTAACACACCATGCAAGCCAACTAATATTAAAGTTAACAATATTTATTAAAAGCAGAAGTTTATCATATGGGATGTTATTTTAGAAGAATGGGTGGTGGTGGTGGTTATGTTATGGTTGAGTAACATGGTACAAGAGGGCAAGTAGTTGCTGAGCAAGTATGCCAATTTCAATTTCTAGCAAACTGCCAGATACAGCAGAAGTGCAGTTTCTGCATGGATTCTAATGGCATTAAAGTTCCTACTATAGAGTTACTGGCCACCATTCACTAATGACTAGGGGAAGTTAGCTCAGAGCATCTTTGATGTGCTTTGATGGCAACGAAAATGTTGCCCCCTTCAAAAGTTAAGCTTGTCTACAGCATTTCTTTTTTAATTAATTATGTAAGTGGGAGATTCTGAATAGCAAGTGCCAATAGGCACTGCCACTGGCTTATGGCAAAAGATTCTGTAGCAATAGAACTATAAGCCACACTTTCTCCCCCCCCCCCCGCTTCCTCCCAACTGTTCAGTGTCAAAAGGGAGGGGGGTGTCCATTTACTGTACCACTTACATTTTAGTGTGCGCTTCATCCACTATTCTGATGTTAGCTGGAACATTTGTGCCAGCTGCTGGTTTGAAAGGGAGGCATACCATGTGCCAATTCAGGAAGCTTTCCACGTTCCTCACTGCATGTCAGCTCAGGACCTCACTACCATGTTGGGAGGCAGTTGAAGACTAACCCATCAACATCCCAGGCTGGAGATCAGTGCCAGCTCGGGGAGAATTTACCACCTGCAAAAAAAATTTAATACTCTTGACAATCTACACCATCTATCTCATCTTTACCTAGCCCCCAAACCTTACATTTGTCAGCATTAAACTGCATCTGCTAGTCTTAACCATTTCAAAACTATATAGGGCATCGGTATTTATTTGCCAATTCTGCAACTATTGCAGTCTAAACCATAATCATGCGAATAACCGAGGTCCAAGGAGAGCTTTTAGGCACTACTTACAACACTTTTCCCAACTTAACCCCATTTATACTAATTTCCTTTGGTATAGCCATGACCTAATCAACTTCAGTCAGCATTCCCAATGATCCGAGCCCCTATCAATTTTGCGCTACTATCAAAATCTCTGCTGAAGTCAAGGTACACAAAATCACAAACCTTATCACCATTTCCTCAACTATGCAACCTAATCCATGAACATTTAGTAATAAAACTATGCGATTCATGTATCTAGTCATGTTTCTCAAAAAAGAGTAGAGAAATGGCACTTGCAATGTTAAGTTCTAGTAACTTTCCTCACAATAGACTAAGCTAATTAGTCACTAACTTAAGCGTTAAAGTCAACTCAAACTTTTCCTTTAAAACTTGATATATTAGGAACTTTCCACGACCGGCCTTTACCCGACATAATTAAATAGGGTAAAAACGGTACATTAAATGCAGTAAAACTACGGTAAATTCAATATGATAAACTTGCATTCTTTAAGCATGGGCTGCATAGTAAGTGAACTAAACTAAATGTTAAGCACCCTGGCAAACCACTTCGTTCTATTCAATTTCTTTATTTAATCACTTTGTCCGGCTAGAATTTTTAGATTAAAGGAACACCCTCCCTGGTAACGGCTGAACTAGTTAACCAAATACAAATATTTAGGTAAAATACTTTCATAAAACCCGTCTACTTCCCCCACCAGTAGACTTGTTCAGCTAAAGGCATAATGTAATGTTCCACTTTAGTAAATAAAGACTTAAAAAAACACTACCCCATCTGTGTAGTTACCGGTTACCTGACATTCTACGCTTAAAATAACCCATCTATTCCCCATAATTGTTCAATATAACTTACCTCTCACCCGCTGGTCGAGTACACAGCAGTATATATCCTCCTCCATCACTCACCGCGTGGATACTATTTCACTCTGGCCGCAAATTGCCTCAAATCACCTACGTTGTCCATAAACATATATAGAAGAGCAACTGACCGTAACACCCGTATAGTGATCATCACATAACGTGGGAACATTACTAGTACTGCTGTCAAAACATAGATGGCGCCAGGACAAACGGTAATTCCTATGGACTCGCCTAGTTATGCGTAGGGAATTGAGCTTCAGCTGTTTGGTCCCGCCCCTCAGCTGTATTCACCTAGTTGTACTCACCTAATTTGTGCTTGCAGGGGTTGAGCTTTGGTTCTTTGGTCCCGACTCTCAACCGTCAATCAACAGGTGTACAGGTTCCTGAGCCTATTGGGCTCTATCACATCTACATTTGAAATTGTGTATGGAGTCAGCCTCCACCACATCACTGCTTAATACATTCCATTTGTTAACTACTCTGACACTGAAAAAATTCTTTCTAATATCTCTGTGGCTCATTTGGGCACTAAGTTCCCCTTGTTCGTGTTCCACCCGTGTTAAAGAGCTGTCTTTGTAACTATCAAAATGCATATATCTTTGCTTTCACTTCAGTTATATTTATGACAAGGGACTAACATGTATATATACACTGGCTGCCTGCCCCCCTACACAATGATTTATTATTACCTATTATTTTATCATTTAATTTAAATATTAAATAAAATAATTTATTTAATTATTATAGTAAGTACTTAATAATTTAATAATAAGTAGCAAGTACATAAAAATGATTAAAAAGTACAGTTTAGTCATAGGAGATTCCTAGATTGGGATTCACTACCAAATTTCAATATATCCAAGTATTTTTAGTGTGAAATGCTGTTATTATATGCATATATTATTGCTTTAATAATATTACGCTTAACCACTTGGGTTGGACGGTAGAGCGACGGTCTCGTTTCCAACAAGTCCGCGTTCAATCCCCGACCGCCCAAGAGGTTGGGCACCATTCCTTTCCCCCGTTCCATCCCAAATCCGTATCCTGATCCCTTCCGAGTGCTATATAGTCGTAATGGCTTGCCCCTTTCACCTGATAGTTCCCCCACCCTCCTGAATAATATTACGAGAGCAGTATTTACGGGCTATTCATGCCCGTGCCACCTCTTGGGTGGCTTAATCTTCATCAATCGAGAGCAGTACGTCCTAACCAGACGTTATATGATGATATCCTCAACAGTTGATAAATAAAAGTAATTGCGGAACTCCAGTTATCTAATACTTATCATAAATGGTATAAAACCTTATCATAAGCCAAGGGATTTGTAGATCAGTGTTTAAAGGGAATTCGGAAGTAATAATAACACAGCTGATGCCATCTGTCGGCACAAGAGAACACTATCAACTGGCTGGTCAACAGTGGCCATAAGATACAGCTTACGCCATCTGTTGACATCAAATTACACTTATAACAAATTACCCTACAAAATACCACTAACGCCATCTAGTTTTTTTCCAACGCACTATAAATAGCCAAACAGCAACCCATAAGGCGGGTTGTTGTGCTCGGGTAGGAGGTTCCAAGCTCCTCCCACAGATGGTATGGAGTGCATAATAAATGGCATATCATTGGTAGATATTCTTTGTTGACATTCACACAACAGCCAATCACAGGAAGGGATCAGCTAAAGGCTCCATCCACTTAATAAATCATCTTTATTCAGCACACCATCCTTACTTATGACATTCTGCTTCAACTTTAATCTATCTAAAAAGTGAAATGTTAAGTATTTAAAAGTATTAATATAGTGATAATTAAATACTGCAGGATGTAACGAGTGTTACAGAAACATGGGCTGGCTACCTAACTTGTGACGTCATCAGTGGGGGTTGCCTCACACAAATAATGATACGCTGCTCTGCCCTCTTATTCGAGTAAATTATTCAGTTAGATGGAGATTTCTGTCAGGTGCAAAACAGAAATTGTTGTTCTTTTTCACAACAACCTTGTTGTTGTGCACAAGGACCTATTTCTTAGTATAAATTTTATTCATAAAAGAGTGTTGGTATTCCCCGCAACAGCCAATCACAGGAAGGTATTTGTTGGGAACTCTGAATTCAACAAAGTTGATTCATAATGAACTCTAACAATAAATTCGTTTAATAAACAGTATTTAGGGTCAAGCTACAGATGAACATTATAGGATAACGGTGTTTTAGCTTGCAGCTTCGTTAGACAGAATCCCTGGTCTTAATTTTAAAAATAAAGAACTAGAAAGCGTATTTTATTGCTAACTTTTCAAGAAATAAATCCCAGTTTCATATTTGCGAACATTTATGCATTGATTTTTTTTGGCTTAAGTTCTTTTCATAATCCCTTTTGCAATCTCAACACCATCTGGCTCGTATCTTGTAACTATCTTCGTTACTTAGCCTCAAAACCATACATTTGTCTTACATATTCTTAACAGTAGATAAAAAAAGTATTAAGATTAGGATACAAATATATCTGGCAATACGGTGTTGATGTCAGTGAAAAAGATAAGCTATCCACATTATATAGCACTTGGAAGGGGTCAGGATAACGATTTGGGATGGGACGGGGGGGGGGAAGGAATGGTGGCCAACCACTTGGACGATCGGGGATTGAACGCCGACCTGCATGAAGCGAGACCGTCCAGTTCAAGTGGTTGGGCGAATAGCCCGTAAGTGGAGATTTGTTGTTTAGTAAATGTATAGTGTGCTGAGGTCGCATTTAATAGCCAGGCTGCTATCGCGGGGAAGGCTACTGCTTAAGTGTTTGAGGGTGTCCAGCTGCTGGACACCTTTGTTGACCAGGAGAGTGGCTGTGTTGATGGCTTCAGGGTGGCCACTGCAAGATTCAGGAACTCTTAAAGCTCTTCTAAGGTCGTTGGTTGCTTCACATTCCAGAAGATAGTGAAGTAATGGCTTTTCTGTGACAGTTTGGCAGAAGATGCACTCTCTCTGTCGGGGTTCACCAATCTCCCAGTTGCATCTGTAACCTAGACGTAGTCTATATAACCTAACTGCTATTTCCCTGTGATATTTAACCTGTCTAACTTGGTTGCCTGAGGATACCATACTGCAGAGGGCGAACCTTCAGCTACTCTCTGGTGTAGGTAGGCTTTGTTGAGGTGTGAGAGTTTTTAGGTGATAATGTTCTTTATGTTCTCTAGGCTGGGTTGAATTGTTTTATGTATCACTAGATGACGAGTTGCCAATTTAGCAATGTCATCGGCTTTCTCATTTAATGGGATTCCAACATGGGATGGGATCCAGTTTAGGGTTATGTTGAGTCTTTTGCCTTTAGCGACTGATCCAAGATACAAAATGGTGGTAATTATTTCCACGTTGTCTTTCCAACAGGGAGCGCTCGCTCCCCGTTGGAAAGACCGCTGGCCGGCGTGTACACCTGGGGCCAGATTCACGAAGCAGTTACGCAAGCACCTACGAACCCGTCCATCTTTTCTCACTCTGGCGGCTTTGTTTACAATTATTAAACAGTTAATGAGCTCCGAAGCACCAGGAGGCTGTTTATAACAATAACAACAGTTGAATGGCAAGTTTTCATGCTTGTAAACTGTTTAATAAATGTAACCAAAGCCGTCAAAGGTTGAGGAAAGATGTACACGTTCGTAAGTACTTGCGTAACTGCTTCGTGAATCTGGCCCCCCGCCCCAGGCCCGCATTCCTCCGTGTAAACCAACAACATTGAGTAGATAATTAGGGCATCAAAGGAATATTTTCAAACCTCGGGCTTTGTAATCATGTATTCTCGCGTTCTTGAGGATAGCCACGTAATGCTATCTAGGATAGCCACGTAATGCTATCTAGGATAGCCACGTAATGCTATCTAGGATAGCCACGTAATGCTATCTAGGATAGCCACGTAATGCTATCTAGGATAACCACGTAATGCTATCGAGGATAGCCTCGTAATGCTATCTAGGATAGCCACGTAATGCTATCTAGGATAGCCACGTAATGCTATCGAGGATAGCCACGTAAGTCTATGCTCCTGTTACTTAGCAGTAAAATAGGTACCTGGGTGTTAGTCAGCTGTCACATGCTGCTTCCTAGGGGTGGAGGCCTGGTCGAGGACCGGGCCGCGGGGACACTAAAAGCCCCGAAATCATCTCAAGATAACCTCAAGAAGGTAATGACACACTATGTAAGCCTTCATATAGTCCAGGGCAGCAGATTCTACCCTTAAGCATGTTGTGAGAACACAGACGGGCAGGCACAGTGGTTTGTGTCCGAGCAGACTGTTGGTGCTAGCAGGGAGGGGTAAAAAAGCAACACTGAAGTGAGAACATTTACTAATAAACTTTTAACACGGAGAGAGAACACCAACACACCGCTTCTCATGCACACTGATGGCACAACACCATTCTTATACACGCTTATAACACACTAATACACTCAGGAAGACTGTATACGACACCCCTCTTGTTTATGTCTGCATAATACAGCTGTATTAACCTCGTGTGGATTGATCGTGTGAATGTAGTGAATACAATAATATACTCTTGTGACTAAATGACTATTGCATACAGGACTTGTTGACATGTGAGGTTAACTTGTTTAATTTATCATTAGTTGAGCATCGTGGTCTTAATTGATCAGTATTTTAGGAAAGTATTACTGGACATGAACAAATCCACAAGGGCCGTGACGAGGATTCGAACCTGCGTCCAGGAGCATCCCAGACACTGCTGGGATTACTGGACATCTCCCAGTCTTTCTCTCAGGCTCGCCTCACCAGGCCATTGTCCAGGAGGGCCTCTTCTTCCCCACACAAAATAGTAACCTTGTGAAAGCTCATCATCACACGTTTCCAGTTTGAACTGTTCCAGACTGTAACCACAGAGATAGATACACATGTAACCACAGACTGTAACCATGTGGGAGATGACTGTCACCTGTGTTGACCTACACTCATCACAGGTCATCTCTCGACAACTACAGTCTGCAACTCATATGAGTTGCCTCACATGGGCTAATAGGCCTATTTTAGTTATGTGTTGATTATCAAGCTCTCTGTACAAGGGCGTGCCCACCAGGAACTGAACTCCGTGGTGTAGTGGTAAGACACTCGCCTGGCGTTCCGCGAGCGCTATGTCATGGGTTCGTATCCTGGCCGGGGAGGATTTACTGGGCGCAAATCCTTAACTGTAGCCTGTGTTTAACTCAACAGTAAAATGTGTACTTGGTTGTAACAACGATTCTTCGCGGCGGGGATCGTATTCCAGGGACCTGCCCGAAACGCTACGCGTACTAGTGGCTCTACAAGAATGTAACAACTCTTGTATATATCTCAAAAAAAAAAAAAAACTGAACTGACATGTTTACCTGTCTACCACCAGACCAGCACTAGGCTTCCCTTCCCCCTGGCCTTGATATCTACGCACAAAAATGTCTATTTGGGACCTTGATAGAATCTCCTAAAGACATTACCAAAAAGGACCTCTTTACCAGGACCTCTCCTCAGTATGACCTTCCCGTCATGACCTTTACAGTAACCCCCATCAAAAACATTTTCGCAAATCGGGCTTTCCGAACAATCTCTCAAGAATGACCTTTCAAGCTGAACCTCTCAAATCGAGACTCGCCAACAGCATTTACTCAAATATCTCGCCAGAGATATTAAAGCTAATTTTTTCCAGTGTCAGAATATTGAAGAAATGGAATGCGCTAAGAAGTAAAGAGCTCAAGGTAGACTTATACATTATATATATATATACATATATATATATATATATATATATATATATATATATATATGTCGTACCTAGTAGCCAGAACGCACTTCTCTGCCTACTATGCAAGGCCCGATTTGCCTAATAAGCCAAGTTTTCATGAATTAATTATTTTTCGACAACCTAACCTACCTAACCTAACCTAACCTAACTTTTTCGGCTACCTAACCTAACCTAACCTATAAAGATAGGTTAGGTTAGGTTAGGTAGGGTTGGTTAGGTTCGGTCATATATCTACGTTAATTTTAACTCCACTAAAAAAAAATTGACCTCATACATAATGAAATGGGTAGCTTTATCATTTCATAAGAAAAAAATTCGAGAAAATATATTAATTCTGGAAAACTTGGCTTATTAGGCAAATCGGGCCTTGCATAGTAGGCTGAGAAGTGCGTTCTGGCTATTAGGTACGACATATATATATATATATATATATATATATATATATATATATATATATATATATATATATATATATATATATATATATACACAGTATACATGGGTACCATCGAGCAAAAAGTCTTAGTCGACATGAACTTGAAACCGGCCATATACTGCAGGTATGTTGACGACATTTTTACACAGGTACCTGATGTCAGACATCTGCAGGAGCTGAAGGAGGCATTTGAGCAGAGTTCCGTGCTGCGTTTCACTTACGAGATGGAAAAGGATGGGAAGCTGCCCTTTCTAGATGTAACAGTCATGGAAAAGAGCGGAGGTTTCCACACTGCAGTCTACACTAAGGAAACGAACATAGGAATGTGCCTAAATGCCAACAGCGACTGCCCAGACAGGTACAAGAGGAGTGTTGTTAACGCATATGTCGACCGTGCTCTAAGCCACAGCTCAGAATGGAAGCAAGTCGACGAAGAACTCTGTAGGGTAAGGCAGGTCCTAGTCAACAACGGCTTCTCCAATGGTTTCGTCGAAGACATCATAAGAAGGAAAGTGAAAAGCCATGCAACCTCTGAAGAGACAACTAACACAACACCTATACCCCCTATTAGACTATTTTACAGGAACTTCTTTTCCACAGCTCATAAAACGGAGGAAAGGGTCCTGAAAGATATTGTTAATAGAAACGTTATCCCTACAGACAAAAATCAGAGGATACAACTGACGATTTACTATAAAACCAGAAAAACGGCCAGCCTACTCATGAGAAACTCTCCAGACACGAAACAGAACGCTTTAAAAGAGACTAATGTCGTCTATGCCTTCAAATGCCCTCTTGGGGACTGTAAGCTCCAAAAAACCCAGTATATAGGCAAGACAACAACATCTCTTTCTAGGCGTTTAACGATGCATAAGCAACAGGGCTCCATTAAGGAACATATAATCTCTTCCCACAACCAAACCATCGCCAGAGAAATCCTAGTAAACAAAACAGAAATCATCGATAGATACAGCGATAGCAGGCGGCTTGACGTTTGCGAGGCATTACACATCAAGAAGTCAACACCAGCAATCAACAGCCAATTAATGCACAACTATATTCTACCCACCTCAAGACTCCGCTCCTATATAGAAGCATCAAGAAATATGGACCAATAGGCTTTCTACAATCACTTCTATTCAATACCCATTGTTTCATGTTCTGGCTTGTGTTGATGAAATTAATACCTTATTAAATACCACCTCACCCCATCCACCTCACTCAAATGTAGATATAAACAAAATCGGAGATGTGTAAGTTCTATTCAGTTGTGTATGTGTTAACTAAAGTCTTTGAAAATGTAATAAGTTTTACGAAACGCGCTCAAGTGTCGCGTCAGACTAGAAATAAAAATGAATTTTGGAGAATTGATTTTTGAATTACCTCCAACAGTGAAAAGAAATGTACGAAAGATTGAGAAAATTCGCGTTAGAATTATTAATCTTACTTTTTCGGTCATATTTAATAATATATATATACAGTATATATATATATATATATATATATATATATATATATATATATATATATATATATATATATATATATATATATATATATATATATATGTATATATATATATATATTTGCCATCAAACAGGGTTCTGTATGGAACCTATGCATAAGTAGAGAATTGATAAGCTGAACTAAATTCCATCAAATCTAAACCATTTATCGATGGAATTCAATGACATTTGTGCTGGTGGCCGCCTCACTTGAAATGACTGTCATTCCAGCTATCAAATATTAATTCTTATATGAGAGAAGTTATCGTGGTAAGAAAAAAAATTCCACTAGACATAAATGACTTCTGGAAGAGGAGAGACGAAGGCCAGAGAGACGTCGTCTGAGAGACGTGACATCAACTTGATCTTGATGTCACAATTAAGAATTATCTAAGAATTCTTACATTCTTGTACAGCCACTAGCACTCATAGCCTTTCAGGCAACTCCTGAATCTTAATTTTTTCCCTGGAATACGACCCGCCAAATCGTTTAACAACCAGGAACCCATTTTACTGCTGGGTGAACAGAGGCTACAATTAAGGACTGTCGCCCAGTAAATCCTCCCCCGGACAGGATTCGAACCCAGGACTTGAGAAACGCCAGGCGAGTGTTTTCACCACTTCGCCACGGGGGACTAAGAAAGTTAACAGTTAACCTCACAAGCAATACAACTCTGGTCACAACATGACCTCTTGTATAAATACAGCTGTATTAATTCCTCTACATATTACTGATCATAACTTACCCGTTATTTAGCGATTAATTTAATATCAACATATGTATATATTTACTATATAATGAACAACAAATATTTACATCTGTTCATCAGTGACTGAACAGGAGAAAATCAGACAAGGTTGAACATGAACACCGTTGATTTTCTCCCCATGTTGTTCAGTCAACAGGCGAACACCGCCGATCTTGTTCAGTCAACAGGTGAACACCGTTGATCTTGTTCAATCAACAGGTGATACAATCATCAGGTGGAGCACCTGGTGCCATGATGTGAGCCCCAGAGCTCGGTCTCTGGGGCTCACATCACCTACCTCCGTTATACTCCTCAATGAGGGGGGGGGGAATATATCTACAGCATAAATTTGCATATGTTGATTATACCATCAGTGTCTTAATAACTCGAATACACTAAAATATATTAGTGTATGGACATACACTCGCCTGATATAATCACGATAAAAGTATACATATACACGCACTCATAGTTACATATACATAGAGAACTTGTTTCCCCCCCACAATCATGTATAACACACGTAATTAAAGTATGCTGATCCCTGAAAATATTGCTGTAATGAATCACTTAATTCAACTGTTTTCACACACGCTCACCAGCCTGTCATCTCCACTAATACGTCGCATTTCAGACGTTATTGCGTTACAAACGCAGCCTATGGAGAAAGGTAACGGCTGACAGATATCTACATTTTCTATACACTGGAGTGACGGGTGGTTTGCTTGGGGTAACATGTCTGGTTAGGTTGGATTTTGTACGGAGTGACAAATCAAAGAAAACGGGTTGACCACAAAACACGCAGGGCCAGATTCACGAAAGCACTTACGAACGTGTACATCTTTCCTCAATCTTTGACAGCTTTGGTTACATTTATTAAACAGTTTGCAAGCATGAAAACTTGCCAATCAACTGTTGGTATTGTTATAAACAGCCTCCTGGTGCTTCGGAGCTCATTAACTGTTTAATAATTGTAAACAAAGCCGCCAAAGATTGAGAAAAGATGGACAGGTTCGTAAGTGCTTTCGTGAATCTGGCCCCAAGTCTTACCCCTATAAGCGACATACAAATCGTTCGATTAGTTTATTCTTAAATCTATAGGTAATTGGGAGGTTTGAGGTCCGGTTAACTCTCCAATTGGTTACTGGATGGTTCCCAGTCACAAGGATCGCGGACTTGTCATTTAATCGCATTAAGTGTGAGTTCCATTCTTATAAAACGTATTTAAGCCTTGTTATCACCTGAACAAATCCACAAGGACCGTGACGAGGATTCGAACCTGCGTCCGGGAGCATCCCAGAGCCCTTGTGGATTTGTTCATTTTATGCATCACGTTAGTGTGATCTGTGTGTATTATCACCTCTTGACCGTAAACAGCTTCGAAGCCGATTCTGAATCAGTTCGGATATAAAATTCCTCGTGAGGCTTCAACAGAATCTAAATATATTACTATTTTAAAATACGCTCTAATTTTATGCACACACACAAGCGTAAAAATGCAAAAAAACAAAAGAAAAATGCAAAAATACATTCAGTAGTATATACATCCAAATGCTTCAATGTATGAACTCACATAATAAATTATACACTTGTTATTCAAATACATTGCATAATTAGTCTTATTACATGTAATTATAAAATGGGCAAACTTGTAGTGCCGAAACACTAGTTCATGTAGAGAGGAGCCACAGTGTGGCACCTGTCGTCAGTGTGGCACCCACATCACTGCTCCACCCACATCACTGCTCCACCCACATCACTGCTCCACCCACATCACTGCTCCACCCACATCACTGCTCCACCCACATCACTGCTCCACCCACATCACTGCTCCACCCACCTCCACACACACAACATAACCCAAATGATGACACAAACATGACCGCACGGCGCCAGGTCATTGTACAAGTCTGTTACAAGAATTTCTGTGAGAATTTGTGTTGCGGAATATTCCTTCAAAACCCACCAAACACACACCGAAACTACGACGTTGGTACAACGTACGAACAAGTTGTAACACCTCCTAACCAGTTATAACAACCAATATAGCAAGTTGTAACAACGTTCAGATACGTCATAAACACGTTAAGCCAAGATGTAACAACTTTATTACAAGTTGTAACAAGAGGAAAATAGAGACAGTTTCGGTTTGTGTTTCCAGGGATGTGTGTGTTAAAAAGATAATCTGGGTATGATAGTATGGCGGTCCTGAGCAGCGACAGTCTGCTTGACCACAAAAGTCCTATATACAAAATTCTTAATTTTATGTTTGTCAGACGCTGGGCACCTTTAAATAAACCTCTTGATTTTGGGTCTGTTATCACCAATTCGTTCCTTATCTCGCACTAACGACCCTGTGCTAGAAATTGTGATAAGACAAAGGAGTTTCATTTTTATTTTCTGTTACTGTTATATTTAAATAGAAAACCAAATATTTTGGAAATTTTAATAACTAATTTGTTGCAAATTCATTGAAATTGTTTTTTCAGTTGCACTGACCCATTTAATCTTCACAATTCCAGATCTAGACAAGTTGCCTCTGCAATGACGGTATGTTGAGTGATCATCACAAACGGTAACTACTGAATATAGTGTTTGTACACTCAAAGCACCAAATTTGTAGTTCCAGTCTGAAAGTACGAGCTGGATCCGTAGACTTTGCGTAGGAATTCACTAAAGAGAGGATCGTGTGTAAACTCCGCGAGTATAATTTCTCACATAAATTATCTCGTATAATTTCTCATAAAACTGGGTCATAATCTGTCTCTGTCTCTCTCTCACACACACACACACACACACACACACACACACACACACACACACACACACACACACACACACACACACACAGCAGTACTGAGCCTGCAGTCATTAGACCGTCAGACATGGCGGTATGAGGTACCATGGGCCAGATTCACGAAGCAGTTACGCAAGTACTTACGAACGTGTACATCTTTCCTCAATCTTTGACGGCTTTGGTTACATTTATTAAATAGGTTTACAAGCATGAGAACTTGCCAATCAACTGTTGTTATTGTTATAAACAGCCTCCTGGTGCTTCGGAGCTCATTAACTGTTTAATAATTGTAAACAAAGCCGCCAAAGATTGAGAAAAGATGTACAGGTTCGTAAGTGCTTGCGTAACTGCGTCGTGAACCTGGACCCTGGAGTCCACCACCACTTCGCTAAATAACTGTACAGTATTAACTCTAACACACTAATGAACAAATCCACAAGGGCCGTGACGAGGATTCGAACCTGCGTCCGAGAGCATCCCAGACGCTGCCTTAATCGACTGAGCTACGACATGGTATAACAATTGCAACCAGAAATTCTACTGAATTTACTTGGATCCTGCAGCCTCTCCGAGACACAAACCAGGATTTTACACAATTCTCCCCATGCACTGGATTTGTTCATTTGATGCATCACGCTATTGTGATTTCTGTGTGTAATTAACACACTAATACAATGACGGGTGCAGAACAAAACATTGACCGTAAAATATAACATTTGAGCAGCTGAACATTGAACTTAATGCATTTGTTAGTATAGTATGTGTATTGTCCCTCGTCTTCCAAGCTTCGATAAGTATATACAATAAAAATACAGAAAATGGAGGGCTTTCATGTACATATAAATACAAGTCTTCAGAGATAACAATTAACTTACAGGTAACACAAGATAAATGCTTCATGATGAAATTGATTGCAACAATTATAGCGCAACACAAGCGTAACACACTGAGAAGTCCCCCCCCCCCCCACCTGACTGTCACCACCTCGGGTCGGACAAAACAGCGTGAGGCAGGTAAACAAACACACAACCAACCTGAGTCAACAAGTGGCCTCAGCATGTTTACATAACTAACATGTTTAGGTATTTACTTATCTCGTAAACCAGTTAAGTCATCATATGTTCAGCATATTCCTGTGGCACGTATATTGTCCCCTTGTGTACGTAGTCTGTGGCACGTATACTGTCCCTTTGTGCGCGTAGCCTGTGGCACGTACACTGGAGGCCACGTACACAAGACACCCGTGTCTCTGTCGCCCACAGGGGCCGCACCGTTCCCCAGGGGAGGAGTCGCCCCACACATCAGTAGCGCGTCGGAATGTTCTGCTTCAGATCACCTGTTTGGTTATCCTACACGGTGGCGAGGCGCTGGTAGGTGAGTCGAAGTAGTGTTTGCTGCCTCTGAGACGCCTCAAGAAGCAGCGCTTATACGGAGGAAATACTTTGTTGTTTTATCTCACAGTTCGTCAGGGACAGTGAGCCAAGCTGGCACTCCTGTTTACTTATTCCTCCTGTCAACAAGCAGCAGGGACACGTAGCTGTCAGCGAGACACATTGTCTGTCACCCTGCCAGGACTCCCAGTCACCAAGACCAGGCTCCTTGCCGCCTATGTTGACACACACCATCACTTCTATTGGTAGAAATCACATTATCTTGATATATCAATGCACAAATACACAGGAGCCGTGATGAGGGTTCGAACTTATGCGCTGGGTGTTCACAGATGCACACTCTAGTCGACTACGCCGCGACATGGTCAAAAGAATTGCAACCTGGGGTACTACAGCACCCACGAGGATCCCGAGGCTTCCAGTGAAGCCTTCGAACCCTCATCACGGCTTCTGTGGATTTGTTCATGTATAACCACAATCAAAATAGAGAGGGAGTGTTCAGGACACTCCGTCATTTTATCTTATTTTAGTCTTTGAAGAACCTCAAAACAGTTCGGATTCTCATCTTCGTTCTAAACACTGTAGTTTAAAGCGACTTCCTGTAGTACAAGACACCCGCTCCTCTGACCTCAGACAACCATATACTCTCTCAACAAAATTAGAAACAATATTTTATCTTCACTAAAACAAGAAAATGCCTAGCGAGCAATATTTTTTTTCTCAAACGTAGACAACAAATCTGTTTACATTTTGTCACATTTCAAATCAAATAATTTGTGTATTTTCTCGATAAATTCCATAAAAACTCTGGGTGAATTGAGTTGGGGGTCTCTATCTCCTCTATATCACAGGTTCGAGGCCAGGAAATAGTTCAAAAGCGGGAATCGTGTGTGTAGAGTGTGCGACGTCTCTTATAATGTGGCCTCAGGTTGCATGAACCTGACGACAGCGTCTTAACCTGGTAATTCAGTGAATCAGAGCACCCTATCTTACATTTGTTTATGTCTAAGACTTGTATCTCTGTAGTAGATGCTACCAGAGTAGATGCTCTGGCATTGTGCTTAGACTTATTGACTATCAAGGGCCGTGGTATTTGGCTCAAGGGGGCCTTAGTGTTTGGCTCAATAGCAAGCATTTAGCTTGGAAAGAGGTTCGACAAAAGGCAGACTGCTCCATGGTATCACTGTTACTTATTCGTATCTTAAGTTGGATCACTGTTGCTCGAGGTGGATGTGGCAGCAGACACTGCTGTTGTCTGCTGTCGAGTGGGGGAAAACAGTCTGCTGAAATTTCAGAGACTGTCACAATGACAGGGCGGAAACGCCCCAAACCACACCATGTGGAATGACAGTGGCGACGTTCCGGTTAGTTCTGGTCCCTTGTCAAGTCGTTATCTACTCGAACTACTCGCCCTACTTCGGTTTTCTTTTGACCATCAGCTATCGCAATAGACTCCGTTCCAGCTCCACAAGATCAATAAGGTTATGCCTCAGTTAAATACATTTCACATTTATTTTTTTCCACACACACACTACAATTTCTTTACCTACAAATATCTCGGATTAACTTAAGATCACTTTGGTCAAGATCTCCTTCTTAGTAACGTCAGAATAGACGACCCTGATGCCTCTTCGTGACCCTTGTCCTTGCTCTATGACCCTTGTCCTTGCTCCGTAACTCAGGGTATCCTGTCGGTCTCTCCAAGAGATGTCTAGTCCCTGGAGATGATGTCAGCTCGGGGCTGTGGTGGTTCCTGTATGGTGGTGGTGGCTGTGGTGGTGGTGGCTGTGGTGGTGGTGGCTGTGGTGGTGGTGGTGGTGGTGGTCGTGGTCGTGGGGGTGGTGGGGGTGCGGGCGTCACAAGCTAGTAAATCATGACCTCACA
This sequence comes from Procambarus clarkii, assembly GCF_040958095.1. NCBI lineage: Eukaryota > Metazoa > Arthropoda > Malacostraca > Decapoda > Cambaridae > Procambarus > Procambarus clarkii. The sequence goes on from NC_091213.1 coordinate 4,395,219, forward strand.
TAGAACCATCGAGAAGACCTTGTGCCAGCGATTGGCCACGCCACCAGCCTTGATGTAGACGTATCGGCCTCTGATTGGCTGAGGACACTCTACATGGACTCGCTCTCTGGAAAGATGGAAGAGAAGACCCATGATGATGACCCAGAGCAAAGGCGAATTTATTATACTCTTACAAAGTCAAAGTATAATACATTATGTGATAATGTATCATATAATGTATTATATATCGCATAATACATTATGCTGTTTTGAAGAAAAATAAAACAGAATCTGTCGTTAATATTAAAACGAGAATATGAAGACTGTGTTTGGGAGAATATAGAAAATTTTTACAAGTAAAATTTCCATAGTATGGAAATATAATTGAAAAATCAACCATTTTAAAAGAGAAAAAACATTAACTTTGTGTTATGTCATTTTTTTAAGAATAATGATCGAATTAATTCTAATGTATTAATTTTCTCTCAAATTCCTCGTTAGAAATAACTAATGGAATATATGAAGCAAGCAACGACTTAAGTGGTTTGTCCCTGTAGTTTGTGTGCGTACTCACCTAGTTGTACTCACCTAGTTGTGTTTGAGGGGGTTGAGCTCTGTCTCTTTGGTCCCGCCTCTCAACCGTGTGTGTGTGTGTACGTACTCACCTAGTTGTACTCACGTAATTGTGTTTGCGGGGGTTGAGCTCTGTCTCTTTGGTCCCGCCTCTCAACCGTGTGTGTGTGTGTGTGTGTGTGTGTGTGTGTGTGTGTGTGCGCGCGCGTGTGTGTGTGTGTGTGTGTGTGTGTGTGTGTGTGTGCGCGCGCGTGTGTGTGTGTGTGCGTGTGAGTGACCGCAAGAGTGCATGCCAAGAGTGAGACATACTTGAAGAGTGCGTTGTTGAGTCTGGTGACGGAGGCGCACTTCTTATGGTCCTGGGAGGTGGGGGCGTCGAGGCGACGCTGGTTCTCTACGTATACTGTCAACCGGTCCAACCCGAAGACGTAGTCCCGATACAGCGTGTGTTGATCTGTCGGGTACACAACACAAGCCTAAGAATATACAGAGCAGCAGCCTAAGAATATACAGAGCAGCAGCCTAAGAATATACAGAGCAGCAGCCTAAGAATATACAGAGCAGCAGCCTAAGAATATACAGAGCAGCAGCCTAAGAATATACAGAGCAGCAGCCTAAAAATATACAGAGCAGCAGCCTAAAAATATACAGAGCAGCGGCCTAAGAATATACAGAGCAGCAGCCTAAGAATATACAGAGCAGAGGTCTAAGAATATACAGAGCAGAGGTCTAAGAATATACAGAGCAGAGGTCTAAGAATATACAGAGCAGAGGTCTAAGAATATACAGAGCAGAGGTCTAAGAATATACAAAACGGCAGAAGGGCAGCTGGCCCATGTGAGCCATCTATTGACATTAAGCAAACACTGGCAGTCATGTATGTCTATCCTTAGCTTGAAACAACACGCCTGCGTCCCTACCCCCTAATTCTGTTCCACAGTTTCCAACCCTATTTCTAAGCCAATTTTGACCCTTGCCTATTTCCAAATGTAAACAATTCCGATTTAGATCAATTATTTCGTGTTTCCTTTAGTCCTGAAAGACTAGTACTGTACTCACCTAGTTGTGCTTGCGGGGGTTGAGCTCTAGCTCTTTGGTCCGGGCCCTGATCACATATATAGTAACACTAACCAAAGAGCCAGAGCTCAACCCCCACAAGCACAATTAGGTAAGTACTGTATGGTCATAACTCTTTGCAGACGCTGTAACAAGGCTGAGGGTAGTTGGGGTGTTACTATGGCCCTCACACTCACTCTCACGACGGTTGCAAACTGGAATTTCGAAATTTAAGTTAGTTCTGTCCGCCCTAAGTTAGTTCTGTCCGCCCTAAGTTAGTTCTGTCCGCCCTAAGTGATTTCTCTCCGTCTTAAGTGAGTACACAAGGAGCCAGAGCCTCGTCTCAATGGCAATTTGAGATTGTAATTGTTACTGGTGCCTAATGAGGCTGTTAAAGGAACTAGTTCGTAAATGTACGACTCACTTCACCCCTCCCCCCCCCCATCGATGAAAATACAAAGTCAATTCTCACCTTGTCCTCGACCCTGCCAGGTGAGGATAACGAGACCTCGAACTAGTCGCCGCTTGCCCAAGTCGACCATCCACACGGGCTCGTCCACGTGGTAGTTGTCGACGACGGCGCAGGCGCGGAGCGACACCTCCAGTCTGCCGTCGACCGCCAGGCTGGCCGGACCGTAGTCCCAGTCCGACCAAGAGTGGCGCTTGTCGTTCACCCAGGTCTTGCCCTTGAAGGCGATGTTCTCCACTGTGGGGGCGGGAAGACACAGGTTCCTTTGAGGACTCTTCCACAACGTTCCCGTCCTCCTCCTCAAAGAAATGTATTAGGGAGGGCATTAGGCTACTCACGACAAATTATATAATTATATATTCACGCCCCTAGTCTCCTCCCCCTTGCCCATTAGAGCCTAAACGATGATGGGTATCAGGGTGGTGGTGGGGAGCCTTGACCACCAGGCCACTCACAGCCCAGCGGCTTAGGCTTTATTGACCAACAAGGAGTAGTTTTGCATAAAGTAACGTGCAAGGGGTGTGAGTGTGTGTGTTTGAGTGTGTGTGTGTGTGTGTGTGTGTGTGTGTGTGTGTTTAAGTGTGTGTGTTTGAGTGTGTGTGTTTAAGTGTGTGTATTCACCTAGTTGTGCTTGCAGGGGTCGAGCTCTGGCTCTTTGGTCCCGCCTTTCAACTGTCAATCAACAGGTGTGCAGATTCCTGAGCCTACTGGGCTCTATCATATCTACACTTGAAACTGTGTATGGAGTCAGCCTCCACCACATCTTAATGCATTCCATTTGTCAACTACTGACACTAAATTTTTGTCAAATGTCTTTATGGCTCATTTGGGCACTCAATTTCAACCTGTGTCCCCAAGTGCAAGTACCCCTTAAGTTAGTCTGTCTTTATCTACCCAATCATTTTCTTTGAAAATCTTGTATGTAGAGATCATGTCCCCCACTTAACTCTTCTATCTTCCAGTGACGTGAGGTTTAATTCCCGTAGTCTCTCCTCGTAGCTCATACCTCTCAGCTCGGGTACTAGTCTGGTGGCAAACCTTTGAACCTTTTCCAGTTCAGTCTTATACTGGACTAGATATGAATTCTATGCTGGAGTCGCATACTCCAGGATTGGTCTGACATATGTGGCATACAAAGTTTGAATGATTTCTTACACAAGTTTCTAAAGACCGTTCTTATGTTAGTCAACTTGGCATGTACCGCTGATGTTATCGTATTGATATGGGCTTCAGGGGACAGGTCTGACGTGATATCAACCCCCAGGTCTTTCTAACTGATTCTTGAAGAATTTCATCTCCCAAATGATACCTTGTATCTGGTCTCCTCCTTCCTACACCTATCTTCATTACATTACATTTGCTTGGGTTAAACTCTAACAACCATTTGTTCGACCATTCCTGCAGCTTGTCCAGGTCTTCTTGAAGCCTCAACCTGTCCTCCTCTGTCTTAATCCTTCTCATAATTTAGGCATCATCAGCAAACATTGAGAGGAATGAGTCTATACCCTCTGGGAGATCATTTACGTATATCAGAAACATGATAGGAACGAGTATTGTACTTCCACATCTACATGTAGTGAACTTCCTCAGTTTCCATCACCCCCCCCCCCCCACACACACACCCCTCAGCAAGTGACGTCATCGATTTCCCATCAAGTAAAGACAGCTGCCAACCGGATCACGTCTCCCAGGCACAGTCCTCCCAGGCACAGCCCTCCCGGACACAGCCCTCCCGGACACAGCCCTCCCGGACACAGCCCTCCCGGACACAGCCCTCCCGGACACAGCCCTCCCGGACACAGCCCTCCCGGACACAGCCCTCCCAGACACAGCCCTCCCAGACACAGCCCTCCCAGACACAGCCCTCCCAGACACAGCCCTCCCAATGACAAACATCTCTAACCATGTCCATGGAGGACAGAAGAAAATGTATATATGCTGGTTAGCATTGTAAATGTGTGGCCACGTCTGTGGCAGAAAATAATAATAAAAACAAAAATAAAAACCTGACACACCAGCTCATGCTCCCACCCTTACTCCCACAGTAACATTTTATTAGTCAATGGAACTAACCTGCCGACGAATCTCCCACCAACCTCCCATGCACTCTAACACCATCTATCCAGTCTATAGCAGTCTATCATCTTCCACATCATAATAAAGGGAAAGAAGGGCTTCGGAAGGCTTGTGGGACCCATGAGAAACGACTCCTATCTATTTCCACCCAAACTCGTTCAAACACGTGTCTAACCTACGCTTGAAACACTCCACCGATCCCGCGTCTATTAAGTTACGCGGCAAATGATTCCTTACAATGAACAATTATGTTTTCAAACCAGTATTTAAAGTCTTTCCTGAATCTAAACTTATGCCATTTATATCCGTTGTTTCGTGTTCTGTTTGGCGTTATGTTTACCATATTAATATATACTTTATTGTGCCCTTTCAGTCGTGTGTACACTTTATTGACGTCTCTTTCATAGAATTAACAGTATAGATACTTTCCCAGCACAGTAATACTCTATAGAGGGAGGGAAGGAAGGGTAAAGGGAGGGTAAACGGCGGGAGGGAGGGAGGGAAGGGTGAATGAATGAAGGAAGGAAGAGAAGGAATGAAGGGAAGGAAGCAGGAGTGGCGCCACTCCACAGAGTGGCGTTAAGCAGCAAAATAATGACTCCAGAGCCAGGAGACAACAGCTCTGGCTGGCCGCTGTTTATCTCTTAATATACGCGCAGTATACACTACCGGCGCCACTCTGCCTGTCATGGTAGACACCCAGCATGTCCACGTCTTAAACTGGCACTAAGCCAGGCCCTACCCTGAGAGGCACTAAGTCAGGCCCTACCCTGAGAGGCACTAAGCCACTCCCTACCATGAGAGGCACTAAGCCAGGCCCTACCCTGAGAGGCACTAAGCCACTCCCTACCATGAGAGGCACTAAGCCACTCCCTACCATGAGAGGCACTAAGCCAGGCCCTACCCTGAGAGGCACTAAGCCAGGCCCTACCCTGAGAGGCACTAAGCCAGGCCCTACCCTGAGAGGCACTAAGCCAGGCCCTACCCTGAGAGGCACTAAGCCAGGCCCTACCATGAGAGGCACTAAGCCAGGCCCTACCCTGAGAGGCACTAAGCCACTCCCTACCATGAGAGGCACTAAGCCACTCCCTACCATGAGAGGCACTAAGCCACTCCCTACCATGAGAGGCACTAAGCCACTCCCTACCATGAGAGGCACTAAGCCACTCCCTACCATGAGAGGCACTAAGCCACACCCTACCATGAGAGGCACTAAGCCACTCCCTACCATGAGAGGCACTAAGCCACTCCCTACCATGAGAGGCACTAAGCCACTCCCTACCATGAGGCACTAAGCCACACCCTACCATGAGGCACCAAGCCACGCCCTACCATGAGAGGCACTAAGCCAGGCCCTACCATGAGAGGCACTAAGCCACTCCCTACCATGAGAGGCACTAAGCCACTCCCTACCATGAGAGGCACTAAGCCACTCCCTACCATGAGAGGCATTAAGCCACTCCCTACCATGAGAGGCACTAAGCCACACCCTACCATGAGAGGCACTAAGCCACGCCCTACCATGAGAGGCACTAAGCCAGGCCCTACCATGAGAGGCACTAAGCCACACCCTACCATGAGAGGCACTAAGCCACGCCCTACCATGAGAGGCACTAAGCCAGGCCCTACCATGAGGCACTAAGCCACGCCCTACCATGAGAGGCACTAAGCCACGCCCTACCATGAGAGGCACTAAGCCACACCCTACCATGAGAGGCACTAAGCCACGCCCTACCATGATAAGCACTAAGCCACACCCAACCATGAGGCACTAAGCCAGGCCCTACCATGAGAGGCACTAAGCCACACCCTACCATGAGAGGCACTAAGCCACACCCTACCATGAGAGGCACTAAGCCACACCCTACCATGAGAGGCACTAAGCCACACCCTACCATGAGAGGCACTAAGCCACACCCTACCATGAGAGGCACTAAGCCACACCCTGCCATAAGAGGCACTAAGCCAGACACTACCATGAGAGGCACTAAGCCAGATGTGCGGGCTTAGACACATCATAAACTAGGGTTAACATTCTATTAGAAATTGATATATAAAGAGAGATTCCGCAGGCGACGCTGTTTTTTATGTAAGATTTCGTCAGGCCCCCCAACCACTTAAGTAAATTACCACAAAAAAGGTTTGCTGATAAAGTGGACATGGGGGGGGGGGGGGGGCAGAGGGGGGGAGTCTTGATAATGGGCGGGTGTGAGAATTGTAAATCAAATCAACTTGATTAATCAGGGCTACTGTTCTACCTCATAAGAATAGTTTAGATCACAACTTGACGAAGGCAAGCCACCTTGAGGTTACCTTGAGGTGCTTCCGGGGCTTAGCGTCCCCGCGGCCCGGTCGTCGACCAGGCCTCCTGGTTGCTGGACTGATCAACCAGGCTGTTGGACGCGGCTGCTCGCAGCCTGACGTATGAGTCACAGCCTGGTTGATCAGGTATCCTTTGGAGGCGAGTGCCACAGCATACGCTTTTGTATATATATATATATATATATATATATATATATATATATATATATATATATATATATATTAATAATATATATATATTTTGGTAGTTTTCTTGTAAACATAAGTTATTAAATATGACCGAAAGGGTAAGATTAATGATTCTAACACGAATCTCCTCAATATTTCTTATGTTTTTCTTTACTGTCGAGGGAAGTTGAAAAATTAGCTCTCCAAAGTTCATTTTCACTTTTTATTTAGGTCTGACGCCTAGAGATGGGTTTCGCAAGGTCACTCCTTACAGTCTCAAAGACTAATTTACCATGCTGTAGTTTAAGATTCAGCAACTCTGAACAAAAAGTTGCTAGTATCACGTTCTACGGTGAGACCGTAGTGGACTTACCTGGCACGCGAGTGGGGCTGTAACTGAATGTGGATTTACCATGCTGTTGTTGTTTCAGATTTAGCTACTCAGAATGAAATGTCAATTACGGGCTATAGTGAGCCCGTAATTGAGTTCGGTTATTCGCAATAACCTTGTTACTGTGGTATTTGGGTCAAAGACAAATTTACCATGTTTTTGCAAAGGTTTATATTCTCTTTGGGTGAGGTGGTACATAACAAGTGGATGAATGGCATAACACAAGAGATATTAATAAGGTATTACATCAAAATAAGACGCTTAAATTCTTGCGGATCCTTGTCTCTGTGTTGGCTCGGGGTCTTGAAGCGGGTAGAATGTATTTGTGTGTTAACTGGCTGTTGACTGCTGGTCTTGACTTTTTTGTGTAGTGCCTCGCTGATGTCTTTTGTTGGCGTTATAATTGTCGATTATTTCAGTGTTGCTTGTTAAGATGTCTCTGGTGATGGTCTGGTTGTGTGAGGAGATTATATGTTCCTTGACGGAGCCCTGTTGTTTGTGTATTGTTAATCGCCTAGAGAGAGACGTTGTTGTCTTGCCTATATACTGAGATCTTTGGGGCTGACAGTCCTCAGGTGGGCATGTGAAGGCATAGACGACGTTGGTGTCTTAAGGCGTTGTGTTTGGTGTAACCAAACGACATAGACCAACGTCATGTCATAATCTACAAGGCCACAATTAATAACACAGTTAACTTGTGTTTGACAAAAACGTTGATGGTGCTAGTGGTGGTGGTGGTAGTGCTACTGGTATTGGTGCTAGTGGTGGTGGTGGTGGTAGTGCTACTGGTATTGGTGCTAGTGGTGGTGGTGGTGGTAGTGCTACTGGTATTGGTGCTAGTGGTGGTGGTGGTGGTAGTGCTACTGGTATTGGTGCTAGTGGTGGTGGTGGTGGTAGTGCTACTGGTATTGGTGGTAGTGGTGGTGGTGGTGGTGGTGCTACTGGTAGTGGTGGTGGTGCCTGGTGGGAGGGAGTGCCCGCCCTCACCCGGGGTTACCATCCATCATGTCTGATGGATGGTAATTCCAGCAACTGTCAAACACTCCGTAAATGGCATCCATGACTCTCAAAGATGCCATATCCTCCTCCTCCTCCGCCCGAGGTTGACCACATTCCATGATGTCTTGCTCGGGATGCATGATATTTGTTACAAGGAAGATGTGATGTTTGTGAAGTGTTCCGTCACTAAGAGTTTGTGAAGGTGAGACTCGCTCTGATGTACGACTAGACGTCACCGCGAGGATTCGAACCTACGTCCGATAGGATCCTGGACGCTGCCTTAATCGACTGAGCTACGACATGATAAGAATTGCAACCGGGAAATCAACTTGACCTACCACGGATCCTGCAGCCTCTCCGAGACACAAACCACGTTTTAACACAACTTGGCCAAGCGAGGGGACCTCAACACTTCCATGTTGTCATAAAGTGATCCCGCGCGGGTCTCGGGGACGCGGTCAGGAAACAATGTACTCCGCAGGCGCGCGTAAATGATCTCTCAGATTTAGTGATTAAGACGAGTGTGTACACCGTCAGGGGTGACGCCCCTGTACCCAACCGTTCCAGCTGACTCTCCTTACACTGTGGCGGTGGTGATGGAGACAGACTCCTCTGTGTTCACACACACACATCCTCTCAGGAACCTGTACAACTGTTGATTGACGGTTGAGAGGCGGGACCAAAGAGCCAGAGCTCAACCCCCGCAAACACAACTAGGTGAGTACATAGGGAGGTCTGGTAGGTGAGTGGACAGCGCGCAGGACTCGTAATTCTGTGGCCTGGGGTTCGATTCCCCGACCAGGCAGGAACAAATGGGCAAAGTTTCTTTCAAACAAGGTAATATCTCGGGCCAATAATGTGTTACAGCGCCACAACACACACTTAAGGACTCCATAAAGTGACGCTTAACTATTGCGCCAAGTAAACAAAATACTGAACACTAACACTCGAGAAATGTTCAAGACAGAGAACTACCAAATTATCTCCCCCCCCCTCCCCCCCCCGTCCCATCCCAAATCCTTATCCTGACCCCTTCCCAGTGCTATATAGTCGTAATGGCTTGGCGTTTTTCCCCTGATAGTTCTAGTTTCTTCCCCCCCCCCCTCCCTGCAACCCCCCCCCCTCCCGACACCCCAAACTGGTTCAAGATAATTGGTTGTCCGATCAAACAATAAATCTACTTGCAGGCGCCGAATGGTAGCTTCCAATTGGCCAATTATGTCTGATTGTGCTTCTGTGTGATATTGGTATTGGCTCGTAGTGGCTCAGAAAGAAGTTTGTGCGTTTGAGGATTCCAGGGACGCGGGTTCGATCCCATCCAATGACCCTAAGAGGTTGAGGCAAGAACACCTCGTTCCTGTGTTTTCCTCGGGCACAGACCTGGAGTGCTGGAGCCATCACCAGGAAATCAGAGTCTGAATGAGAATGACATTCATTGTGCAATTAATAATCAGTATAAGGTACAATTAATCCCTATAAGGTATATTTAATCAGTATAAGGTACAATTAATCAGTATAAGGCAGTGTTGCCTACACTGGGTCTCGTGTTGGCTACAGTGTGAGTGCTACATGTACCTTCCCACCTCACACAGTACACACACACAACATGCAGGCGAGGCGTCACAATAACGTGGCTGAAGTATGTTGACCAGACCACACACTAAAAGGTGAAAGGACGACGACGTTTCGGTCCGTCCTGGACCATTCTCGATCGACTTGAGAATGGTCCAGGACGGACCGAAACGTCGTCGTCCCTTCACCTTCTAGTGTGTGGTCTGGTCTACACACAACAGAAAACGTGGCGCCAGCGCCCAGAAGGGGGCCATGGGTGGCGACCAAACCATGAACATCAACAAGCGTGCTGGCAAGCACTGCATCATACACAACCCGAGCTAATAACCCCAAGACTCGCGTCCCCCAAATGACGACCAAAAGCCACAACATTATCGAGAGGTTGGTCTGGCTTCTCTCCATCCCTCAATCCGATAAAATCCCTTGGCGTTCCGGAAAAACTTGGGGTAATCCGGCAGTTAACCGGCTTAAAACTTTGATTTCAGTCTTGTGAGCCGTCACAAACTGCCAACTTTACACGGTTCTCAAGGATAAAACTCTCAGAGGCCCCACGTAATGAGTGCAGAGTGGTCTTGATTGCGGGAAATGTACTGGAAACATTGGTTAATTGAAGACTGCGCGCTAAAGCTTGGACAGGATCTGTTAGAGAGAACGGAAGGGGTAACTTGGCTGTTAATGGCGCGTCACGCAGGCTGTCGAACCCCCACGCGTCTAACGGAAGGGGTAACTTGGCTGTTAATGACGCGTCACGCAGGCTGTCGAACCCCCACGCGTCTAACGGAAGGGGTAACTTGGCTGTTAATGACGCGTCACGCAGGCTGTCGAACCCACACGCGTCTAACGGAAGGGGTAACTTGGCTGTTAATGGCGTGTTACGCAGGCTGTCGAACACGCGTCTAACGTACTCTTGAAACTGTTTAGAATATGCAAGAGAGAGAGGGAAGAGGAGGAGGAGTCGGGACGTGGGCGAGTCCTATGGTGCAGTAGGCTGTTTATCGACTCAGAGGATCGCGGGTTCAACTCCGTTGGCAGGGCGGAACGCTTGGGCAACGTTGCTATTCGCCTGATGCCTGTGTTCACCTTTCAGTAAATTGATACTTTGGAATTAAACAACTGTTGTTTGTTACAACCTGGTGATGGTCAGTAGACATTCCAGCAGGTAGATATACTGATGCGTGTGCGTTGCGCACACACATGCATGCACACGCACACCCCCCCCCCCACACACACAACCACATTACAGTTGAGCAAAGAGCCAGAGCTCAACCCCCGCAAGCACAACTAGGTGAGTACACATACTCCCACCCACGCACACACGCACTGCATTAACCACAGGAGGATCGACTGGAAACCTGTTCTAAACTGTCCGCCACTATCCAGCAAGCAGTAATTAGGGATCATGCAGTGAACCAATTAGCAAGACGGGTTCCAGGGGTAACTATTGTGAGTAAGACTTACCATGAACAACAGGAGGAAACGGCTCTCAGTCTGTGAACACCAGTCACCAGTGATCTACTCCTATACTGAACAATGTACAAGGAACAGCATGAACAAGGAGAACTTGTTCAACTTGAACTGTAGTGATCGCAGTGTGTTTATAATCACTGGTATTAGTGATCCGTCAATGTTGTTGACACCTGTCAACACAGATATATTGACAGGGAAGTATATGATACTTTTTCGCAGGAGAGACTTGTATATAGCGCTCAGCAACTCTGAAGCAGTCAAGCGAAACACGTTGATCCTGCCATCTTGACCACAGCTACAGAAATTGTCACCGTCTAAGATAGAAGTGGCCGACCTAAGGAGTTTGTTTCTTGGAGGAGACAGGGATGTTTGTACGCCGTCCCCTGGAGCCTCTGGCTGGCCTCACAAGGTGTTACTCATTTCTGTCTCATTTAGGCCATGGATGAGTATTTATAACTCATATCACACACGGCTAAGTATGAGATATGAGTACAGTGTAGTAGTATGGCCACCTTACGTATTATGACTCGTATCTCTCACGCCCTCATCAATGTTAACAAGCTAATTTATGTTAAAAATTGTTTTTAAAACAATTGTTTAAAAAAAAAATTGAAACGCTATCAAAAACTGATGACGTTTCGAACGCCCTCAGTTGTGAGTCGTGTGTAAACCGCTTTTCATTCATAGACATTCATTCATTCATTCAGGAAGCCGGTCGGCCGAGCGGACAGCACGCGGGACTTGTGGTCCTGGGTTCGATCCCAGGCGCCGGCGAGAAACAATGGGCAGAGTTTCTTTCACCCTATGCCCCTGTTACCTAGCAGTAAAATAGGTACCTGGGTGTTAGTCAGCTGTCACGGGCTGCTTCCTGGGGGTGGAGGCCTGGTCGAGGACCGGGCCGCGGGGACACTAAAAGCCCCGAAATCATCTCAAGATAATCTCAAGATAGACAGGGGGTTTGGTGGGTGCATGGAATGGACTTTGGGTCTTTGTTTATGAGGATGGGCTGTCTGCCTAGGGTTCGAACCTTGCCGAAATCACTGACGAGCCGTGGGGCGAACCTGCTACCACTCTGCCACAAGCTCTTGTCGAGAGATGCTCAATTGTGCAAGAAACAGATGGCTGCAAAGGTCGATTTAAATGTTGCACAGACGCCTTAAAGTGCACAACTCTTTGTCTACAGTGGAGGTTGTGTCCAAGTCTGGACAAGATAATATTATGACCAGGACTGGACAATAATACAAGGATCAGTACAACCAAAAAGTGTGGTGAAAGCCATGAAGCAAATTGTGTCCATCATTTTAAAAGAAGATATGACAGGGAAATAGGACAAGAGTCATTGCTTTAAACAACCGGCGGTTAGAATGGCGGGGTCGAAGAGCTAAAGCTCGATCCTGTGGGGCACAAATAGGTGAGTACACACACACACACACACACACACTCAGAAGACAGACAAGTTAGGAGAAGAGACATGATCACCACATATAAGATTCTCAGAGAAATTGTCAGGGGTAGATAAGGACGGATTATTTAGAACGGGTGGTACTCATACAAAGGGACACAGGTGGAAATTGAGTACCCAAATGAGCCACAGAGACGTTAGACAATTTCTTTCAGTGTCAGTAGTTAACAGATGGAATGCATTAGGCAGTGATGTGGTCGAGGCTGACTCCATACACAGTTTCAAATGTAGATATGATAGAGCCCAATAGGCTCAGAAACCTGTACATCAATCGATTAAGGGTTAAGAGGCAGGACCCAAGAGCCGTGGCTCTTGGGACAGCTGACACCGCAGCTGGTCTGAACAGTGTGGTACTCACCCTAGATTTTTTCCAGGGATATTCCTGCGTGGGCCCTAAGCCTCTGGCTGGCCCACTGGGCGGGCCCTAAGCCTCTGGCTGGCCCACTAAGTGTTGCCTGTTTCTATTTTACTTAGGCGGAGTATGAGTATTTATGACTCGTATGGTCGCTTCAGTAAGATTTTGTACCATGTGTTTAACAACTTCCTCTGCTCTGTTGAATCTAAATTGAAATCTTAACGGGTTTGTAACTGTGCACTGTGTTAGATAATGTTCCAGTGGTCTGTCGGGCATTTCTCCACAGTGTTGACATTTCCTCTGAACGTGTGCAACCTGTAAGCCTATTTCCCATGCACATGGGTACCTAAGCCTGATGCGATGTAAGTGTACTTCTGTTGTTCTACTGCTCCCTTTCATCAAACTAAGTGGTTCGTAGTTGGTTGAATTCTTGTACCAACCCGCAGATCCTGATGTTGCAACTGCTGTGTTGTGGTCACTGTACATCTTTTGCATTGATTTATTTCTAATTAGTTTCTTAATCTGAGATAGTCTTTGTGGTATGTATATGTCTACATTTCTTCTCTTAGTTGCAAGTTTTGCAGCTTCGTCTGCAATGTCATATCCTATTATTCCCACATGACTTGGCACCCAGTTGATAAGTACCCGACGGCCTTGACGTTTGAGTGTTTGCATTAATGATATGACATTTGTGATCAGATGGATGTTATCACATATGTGTTCTTGTTGCAAGGTTTCAATGACACTTCTCAAATCTGTTTGTATAATAACATGTTGTCGGTGTTGAGCAAGAGCATGTTCCAAAGCCTTTTGAATGACTAGCATCTCTGTAAAGTCGAACACCCACTTGAGAGCCTCCAACTATTTACAGTTTCTTGCTTTAACTGCAGCTCCGGTCTCTTGTCCCTGCTGGTCTACTGATCCATCTGTGAAGTAAGTGAAGCTGTCGGATGCCATGTTTGCTTCTATATGCATCTGTGCAATGTTACGTAGCAGACGAGGATTAGTCTGGTTCTTTTTTCCTTCAATAACCATAATCTTAAAGTCTGCTGGCAGAGATCCCAAGGGGCTTGCATAACAAAGTCTACATGTATTTCGTCGGCACCCTTCTCAGTGACTGTGTTAGCCATATCGAATGTATTGGTGGTGTTTATCGCACAATGGGTCCACCTGTTGCTATTGGAGGCTCTGCTGTCCAGAGTTAGTGCTCCAGTGATCATATCTTAAAGTGAACTTCGTCTTGGTCTAGTCAATATCTTAGTCAGCATGCACGCAACAATCCTCTTTACCCATCATTTCAATCGACATTTCTAGTCTTAGGTTCAGTATTTTAGTCCATCTGGGAGCTCCTGTTATGACTCGCTTTGCATCATTTTGAATAACGTCAACGTTTGCCCACTGACCAGGAGAAAGAGTGAGTAAGGCAGGCGCTGCATAATCAACCAGGGAACGAACGGCGTGTATGTAAAACATTCTTAACACTCTGTGTCCCGCTCCTAGACGGGGCCCTGTGATTGCTCTCATTATAATCAGTCATGACCACAGCTGGTGTCAGGCGTGTGTGGCACTCACCACAGCTGGTGTCAGGCGTGTGTGGCACTTACCGCAGCTGGTGTCAGGCGTGTGTGGCACTCACCACAGCTGGTGTCAGGCGTGTGTGGCACTTACCGCAGCTGGTGTCAGGCGTGTGTGGCACTTACCGCAGCTGGTGTCAGGCGTGTGTGACACTTACCGCAGCTGGTGTCAGGCGTGTGTGGCACTTACCGCAGCTGGTGTCAGGGGTGTGTGGCACTTACCGCAGCTGGTGTCAGGCGTGTGTGTCACTCACCACAGCTGGTGTCAGGCGTGTGTGTCACTCACCACAGCTGGTGTCAGGCGTGTGTGTCACTCACCACAGCTGGTGTCAGGCGTGTGTGGCACTCACCACAGCTGGTGTCAGGCGTGTGTGGCACTTACCGCAGCTGGTGTCAGGCGTGTGTGGCACTTACCGCAGCTGGTGTCAGGCGTGTGTGGCACTTACCGCAGCTGGTGTCAGGCGTGTGTGGCACTCACCACAGCTGGTGTCAGGCGTGTGTGGCACTCACCACAGCTGGTGTCAGGCGTGTGTGGCACTTACCGCAGCTGGTGTCAGGCGTGTGTGGCACTCACCACAGCTGGTGTCAGGCGTGTGTGGCACTTACCGCAGCTGGTGTCAGGCGTGTGTGGCACTTACCGCAGCTGGTGTCAGGCGTGTGTGACACTTACCGCAGCTGGTGTCAGGCGTGTGGCACTTACCGCAGCTGGTGTCAGGCGTGTGTGGCACTTACCGCAGCTGGTGTCAGGCGTGTGTGGCACTCACCACAGCTGGTGTCAGGCGTGTGTGTCACTCACCACAGCTGGTGTCAGGCGTGTGTGTCACTCACCACAGCTGGTGTCAGGCGTGTGTGTCACTCACCACAGCTGGTGTCAGGCGTGTGTGGCACTCACCACAGCTGGTGTCAGGCGTGTGTGGCACTCACCACAGCTGGTGTCAGGCGTGTGTGGCACTCACCACAGCTGGTGTCAGGCGTGTGTGTCACTTACCGCAGCTGGTGTCAGGCGTGTGTGTGTCACTCACCACAGCTGGTGTCATGGGTGTGTGTCACTCACCACAGCTGGTGTCAGGGGTGTGTGGCACTCACCACAGCTGGTGTCAGGCGTGTGTGGCACTCACCACAGCTGGTGTCAGGCGTGTGTGGCACTTACCGCAGCTGGTGTCAGGCGTGTGTGGCACTCACCACAGCTGGTGTCAGGCGTGTGTGGCACTCACCACAGCTGGTCTCAGGGGTGTGTGGCACTCACCACAGCTGGTGTCAGGCGTGTGTGTCACTCACCACAGCTGGTGTCAGGCGTGTGTGGCACTCACCACAGCTGGTGTCAGGCGTGTGTGGCACTCACCACAGCTGGTGTCAGGCGTGTGTGTCACTTACCGCAGCTGGTGTCAGGCGTGTGTGTGTCACTCACCACAGCTGGTGTCATGGGTGTGTGTCACTCACCACAGCTGGTGTCAGGGGTGTGTGGCACTCACCACAGCTGGTGTCAGGCGTGTGTGGCACTCACCACAGCTGGTGTCAGGCGTGTGTGGCACTTACCGCAGCTGGTGTCAGGCGTGTGTGGCACTCACCACAGCTGGTGTCAGGCGTGTGTGGCACTCACCACAGCTGGTGTCAGGGGTGTGTGGCACTCACCACAGCTGGTGTCAGGCGTGTGTGGCACTTACCGCAGCTGGTGTCAGGCGTGTGTGGCACTTACCACAGCTGGTGTCAGGCGTGTGTGGCACTCACCACAGCTGGTGTCAGGCGTGTGTGTCACTCACCACAGCTGGTGTCAGGCGTGTGTGGCACTCACCACAGCTGGTGTCAGGCGTGTGTGTCACTCACCACAGCTGGTGTCAGGGGTGTGTGTCACTCACCACATCTGGTGTCAGGCGTGTGTGTCACTCACCGCAGCTGGTGTCAGGCGTGACCCTGAAGAAGCCGTCGCCACAGTCGCCCTTGTGAGGACAGCCGAGGAGCGCGGCGCGCAGAGCTATGGTCTTGCGCCAGCGCTGCGGGTGTAGGCGCACATAGCGCGCCTTGAAGGGGTTGTTGAGGTAGTGACGTCGCTCAGTGTGCTTGTCCAGGTTCCCCCCGAACACCTGTGGGAGAGTCAACAACACCTGTGGGAGAGTCAACAACACCTGTGGAAGAGTCAACAACACCTGTGGAAGAGTCAACAACACCTGTGGAAGAGTCAACAACACCTGTGGGAGAGTCAACAACACCTGTGGAAGAGTCAACAACACCTGTGGGAGAGTCAACAACACCTGTGGAAGAGTCAACAACACCTGTGGAAGAGTCAACAACACCTGTGGGAGAGTCAACAACACCTGTGGGAGAGTCAACAACACCTGTGGGAGAGTCAACAACACCTGTGGGAGAGTCAACAACACCTGTGGGAGAGTCAACAACACCTGTGGGAGAGTCAACAACACCTGTGGAAGAGTCAACACCTGTGGGAGAGTCAACAACACCTGTGGGAGAGTCAACAACACCTGTGGGAGAGTCAACAACACCTGTGGAAGAGTCGACAACACCTGTGGAAGAGTCAACAACACCTGTGGGAGAGTCAACAACACCTGTGGGAGGGTCAACAACACCTGTGGGAGAGTCAACAACACCTGTGGGAGAGTCAACAACACCTGTGGGAGAGTCAACAACACCTGTGGGAGAGTCAACAACACCTGTGGAAGAGTCAACAACACCTGTGGGAGAGTCAACAACACCTGTGGGAGAGTCAACAACACCTGTGGGAGAGTCAACAACACCTGTGGGAGAGTCAACAACACCTGTGGGAGAGTCAACAACACCTGTGGGAGAGTCAACAACACCTGTGGGAGAGTCAACAACACCTGTGGGAGAGTCAACAACACCTGTGGGAGAGTCAACAACACCTGTGGAAGAGTCAACAACACCTGTGGGAGAGTCAACAACACCTGTGGGAGAGTCAACAACACCTGTGGAAGAGTCAACAACACCTGTGGGAGAGTCAACAACACCTGTGGAAGAGTCAACAACACCTGTGGGAGAGTCAACAACACCTGTGGGAGAGTCAACAACACCTGTGGGAGAGTCAACAACACCTGTGGGAGAGTCAACAACACCTGTGGGAGAGTCAACAACACCTGTGGGAGAGTCAACAACACCTGTGGGAGAGTCAACAACACCTGTGGGAGAATCAACAACACCTGTGGAAGAGTCAACAACACCTGTGGAAGAGTCAACAACACCTGTGGGAGAGTCAACAACACCTGTGGAAGAGTCAACAACACCTGTGGAAGAGTCAACAACACCTGTGGAAGAGTCAACAACACCTGTGGGAGAGTCAACAACACCTGTGGGAGAGTCAACAACACCTGTGGGAGAGTCAACAACACCTGTGGGAGAGTCAACAACACCTGTGGGAGAGTCAACAACACCTGTGGGAGAGTCAACAACACCTGTGGGAGTCAACAACACCTGTGGGAGAGTCAACAACACCTGTGGGAGAGTCAACAACACCTGTGGGAGAGTCAACAACACCTGTGGGAGAGTCAACAACACCTGTGGGAGAGTCAACAACACCTGTGGGAGAGTCAACAACACCTGTGGGAGAGTCAACAACACCTGTCGGAGAGTCAACAACACCTGTAGCCACACCTTCCAGCCTTTCTAAGTACAGTATCTGGCAGATCTGAACGAAGAATTTCCCCCCCAAAAAAACCACACACAAATGAATGAGAAAACACCAATCATGTCAACTGGAGTCAGGTTATAAAACATATATAATATATAATATATAATATATAATATATATATAATATATAATATATAATATATATATAATATATAATATATAATTAACGAGATAATCAGTAGCTACACTTACTCTTAAGAACTTTACATATTAGTTCAAGCAGCCACAAAAAAAAAAAAAAAACCTGTCTTGTAACCTTCCGGCACTAAGGCTGATAATAGAGCTGATGTCCGTGCCAGACACAACAGTTTGATTGCCTGTTACTTTACCGGTTATTTTGTTAAAAGATTGAAATCTGAAGGTTTGTTCACTTCAACATTTAAGATTCAAGATTTAGTGAGAGTTCACAAGGAAGATATAGAGGTATTAGTCTAGATTTTGTGGGTAGAACAACTCAACAGTGCTGGTGATGGCTGTTAACACAACCCAAACACCTGTTTTTGTTAGTATTCTGCATTATATATATATATATATATATATATATATATATATATATATATATATATATATATATATATATATATATATATATATGTCGTACCTAGTAGCCAGAACGCACTTCTCAGCCTACTATGCAAGGCCCGATTTGCCTAATAAGCCAAGTTTTCCTGAATTAATATATTTTCTCTATTTTTTTTCTTATGAAATGATAAAGCTACCCATTTCATTATGTATGAGGTGAATTTTTTTTATTGGAGTTAAAATTAACGTAGATATATGACCGAACCTAACCAACCCTTCCTAACCTAACCTAACCTATCTTTATAGGTTAGGTTATGTTAGGTAGCCGAAAAAGTTAGGTTAGGTTAGGTAAGGTAGGTTAGGTAGTCGAAAAAACATTAATTCATGAAAACTTGGCTTATTAGGCAAATTGGGCCTTGCATAGTAGGCTGAGAAGTGCGTTCTGGCTACTAGGTTCGACATTATATATATATATATATATATATATATATATATATATATATATATATATATATATATATATATTAGTATATTTTGGTAGCAGTCTTTCCTGTAGACATATATTATTAAATATGACCGAAAAAGTAAGATTAATAATTCTAACACGAATTTTCTCGATCTTTCTTACGTTTCTTTTCACTGTTGATGGTAATTCAAAGATCAATTCTCCAAAATTCATTTTTATTTCTAGTCTGACGCGACACTTGAGCGCGTTTCGTAAAACTTATTACATTTTCAAAGACTTTAGTTTACACAAACACACACAACTTTAACTGAATAGAGCTTAAACATCTTTCGAGTTTTTATACCTACATTTGGGTGAAGTGACATGTTACAATAGTTTTGGATGAGGTGAAAATAAACTTTTAACACAAGACAGAACACGAAACAATGAAATACAAACAGGTATTAAAGGTAGGTGACTGCAGAAGGCCTATTTTTATTGGCCCATATTTCTTGATGCTTCTATATTGGAGCGGAGTCTTGAAGTGGGTAGAATATAGTTGTGCATCAATTGGCTGTTGATTGCTGGTGTTGACTTCTTGATGTGTAGTGCCTCGCAGACGTCGAGCCGCCTGCTATCGCTGTATCTATCGATGATTTCTGTGTTGTTTGCTAGGATTTTTTAGATATATGTAACCTAAATGTGTGTAATTACCTAAGTGTAGTTACAGGATGAGAGCTACGCTCGTGGTGTCCCGTCTTCCCAGCACTCTTTGTCGTATAACGTTTTAAAACTACTGACGGTCTTGGCCTCCACCACCTTCTCACTTAACTTGTTCCAACCGTCTACCACTTTGTGAAAGGAAACATTCTCATATTTTCTCGGCGCTTTTCTTTCCTTAGCTAGAATCTGTGTGTGTGTGTGTGTGTGTGTGTGTGTGTGTGTGTGTGTGTGTGTGTGTGTGTGTGTGTGTGTGTGTGTGTGTGCTTGTGCTCACCAATTTGTACTCGCCTATTTGTGCTTGCGGGGGTTGAGCTCTGGCTCTTTGGTCCCGCCTCTCAACTGTCAATCAACTGGTGTAAAGATTCCAGAGCCTACTGGGCTCTATCATATCTACATTTGAAACTGTGTGTGTGCGTGTGTGTGTGTGTGTGTGTGTGTGTGCCTGCGTGTGTGTGTATGTGTGTGTGTGTGCCTGTGTGTGCCTGTGTGTGTGCGCGCGTGCATGCGAACATGCAAGTAATGACCAGCAGCAGTAACCCAGCCTGGCAATATACCCACAGTGAGTCAAGTAAATTAAGATTAATCTCCCCCACAACAACAGTTTTTAATTCAGCACAAAACTTTTAGTATTTACCCAACACTTTGACACGAGGCTTGAATCGTTGGTGTCCACTGATTACTCTAGAGAGCAATCACCCTCCACAATAACCACAAAACCAGTGGCGCCACTATATATATATATATATATATATATATATATATATATATATATATATATATATATATATATATATATATATATATATATATATATAATATATATATATATATATATATATTAAATATGACCGAAAAAGTAAGATTAATAATTCTAACACGAATTTTCTCAATATTTCTTTTCACTGTCGATGATAATTGAAAAATCAATTCTCAATCAAATCAATTAGAATTGATTTTTCAATTATCATCGACAGTGAAAAGAAATATAAGAAATATTACAAAAATTCGTGTTAGAATTATTAATCTTACTTTTTCGGTCATATTTAATAATATATGTTTACAAGACTGCTACCAAAATATATATATATATATATATATATATATATATATATATATATATATATATATATATATATATATATATATATATATATATATATATAATGTGTGTGTGTGTGTGTGTGTGTGTGTGTGTGTGTGTGTGTGTGTGTGTGTGTGTGTGTGTGAGAGAGAGTGTGTGATGTTGGAGTCGTGTATATCATAGTACAAGCTTTCTATGCTTCTATTATCTTACTCTTGGGATTAAAAGCCAGAACAATCAAGAACAATCAATTAAAAGAACAATCAAGTTACAGATATTCATGGTAAAGAAACTTCAGTAATTATTGAAGGGTTTATTTCCCTACAGCGTTTTGTTCCACTATGGAACATCTTGTTCCACTTGAACATCCATTACATCATCTTACCTCAAGATTGTTCCACTCTGGAACATCTTGAGGTAAGGTACTGGTGTACAAGGTACAAATGTATCTTAAACACACATGTGAAAGAGGTGAAGTTGTTGGTAAGGTGAAGTAATCACACATAGGTGAAGAAATAGGGGAATAATGTAGGGATGTAGACCACTCAGACACTGGGTAAGTTTTTTCTTGTATCAGCGGGGCCTGATAGCTGAGTGGACAGCGCTCGAGATTCGTAGTCCTATGGTTCCGGGTTCAATCCCCCCGGTGGAGGCGAGAACAAATAGGAAGTTTCTTTCACCCTGATGCACCTGTTCACCTAGCTGTAAATAGGTACCTGGGAGATAGACAGCTGCTACGGACTGCTTCCTTGGGGTGTGTAACAAAAAGGTCTGGTCGAGGACCGGGCCGCGAGGACGCTAAGCCTCGACATCATCTCTTATCTGGCGGTGTGTGGCGCGGTCTTGTTCAATAGTTGTTACACTGGCGGAAAAAGAGTTGTATAACTGGCGACCTTCCGCTAAGATTGTGGTGTGGCTCGTCTAAGGTATTCCAGACACGGTTCATTAGCTCGCTAATTACCCGCCACCTGCCACTCACATCAGTCAAGACTCAACATAAATAATTGTTGAAACCATTAATCATTCACCGGATTATTAACCTTGAGGTGAAAGCCACAGTCACGTGTCGACACTTATAACGTCCGGCAGTAAAACCTTCAGTGCCCAACAGCTTTAAACGCGAATTTCTTCTTCTTGAGGTTATCTTGAGATGATTTCGGGGCTTTAGTGTCCCAGCGGCCCGGTCCTCGACCAGGCCTCCACCCCCAGGAAGCAGCCCGTGACAGCTGACTAACACCCAGGTACCTATTTTACTGCTAGGTAACAGGGGCATAGGGTGAAAGAAACTCTGCCCATTGCTTCTCTCCGGCGCCTGGGATCGAACCCAGGACCACAGGATCACAAGTCCAGCGTGCTGTCCGCTCGGCCGACCGGCTCCCCGTACCGGGTTGAGTACAAACATAAGGCAAACAGATGACGAGAAGCACTTATCGGTTCTATATATAAGTGTACACACACTTATATATAGAACTTACTTCACTTACTACGGAATTATATCATTAGGTACACGGCTCTATTTCTTACTACCTGATTAATGTATTTTGCTTCGTTTGACTAGAAACGAGTGCTATCAGATATTGCAAAGAAATGCAATAGCAGAGAAACTACAGGTGTGTCTGGTATTGCATATGTGGCGTATATATTCATGTGTGTTGTGTGTCATGTGTGGCACAATGAATCTATGTCACACATGATTCATTGTGAGGATTATGCATCATGGCAGATATCGAGGGAGGCGACGCCACAGAGCTCTGGGTCGTCGATCCCACGTCTCAAGTGCTCAACACACTGGGGCCTGGTGGCTGAGTGGACAGCACACGGTACTCGTAATCCTGTAGCCCGGGTTCGATTCCCGGACTTGACAGAGACAAATGGCCAGAGTTTCTTTCACCCTGTTACCTAGCAGTAAACAGGTACCAGGGAGTTAGATAGCTGTTACGGGCTGCTTCCTTCCGGTGTATATGTGTGAAAAAAGGAGTTGATTGACAGTTGAGAGGCGGGCCGAAAGAGCCAGAGCTCAACCCCCCCTCAAGCACAACTAGGTGAGAACACACTCCACGGTCCATATCTAATTTCTGACCATTGTCTGAGCCGGACAATACTCCTCAAGATGCCTGACTGTCCAAGATTTGTCCAGAGTCCAAGGCTACAAGATGGCTATCAGTATTTACATATTTGATTGATTGACCTGAGGGTCACCATCTGTTTAGATGCCTCGACGGAAGCCGGCGGCTTGTCAATTATATAAGAACAACATGTGTTATAATCAACAAAGAGCTTTGATATAACTTCAATAATATATGACAGACTATCACGGAACTCTCAAACTCCCGCCAGAACTCTTCCCACAGATCTCTCCAATCCCCCACCTCCCTCCCCAATCCCCCACCTTCCCTCCCCAATCCCCACCTTCCCTCCCCCCAGTCCCCCACCTTCCCTCCCCCCAGTCCCCCACCTTCCCTCCCCCCAGTCCCCCACCCTCCCTCCCCAATCCCCCACCTTCCCTCCCCAATCCCCTACCCCAGTCACCTGAGCCACGCTTGTCTCACCTGGTGGCTCACCTTAGTATCGAGGTGATTGCCATCCTTGTAGGTGAACCAGACCTTGGAGTCGTTGGAGTAGGTGAGGGTGTAGGTCTTGACCCAGTGCTTACGTCCTGTGTCGCCTCGGCCCCGGGTCACGACCCCGGTGACCTGGTGCGGCGGCCCCAGGTCCCACTGCAACCACTGGTGTGCTGGTGGGGTGAGAGAGAGTAGTGTGTAAGACTCTGTATAGGGTGAGGGAGGCAGGGTGTGTATGTGTATGTG
Organism: Procambarus clarkii; assembly: GCF_040958095.1. NCBI lineage: Eukaryota > Metazoa > Arthropoda > Malacostraca > Decapoda > Cambaridae > Procambarus > Procambarus clarkii. The sequence goes on from NC_091213.1 coordinate 4,418,918, forward strand.
TGTGTGTGTGTGTGTATACACTTTGGCAGGCAAGGCCAGGGACTGGTGTCTACACAGATATGTAGCTGGTACACAGGGAACTGATTGGTGCACACAACAGGGTATGTAGGCAGTAGATGCCACACACACATATGTACACACTAGGGGGGGGTAAACATGCAACATTCACAAATTGGGAAATAAATAGGCAAGAAAAACTGCAGATGAATACTGAAGATATTGTTGTGATCATTTCTAGATATCATGATCTAGAAATGATATTCTAGATATCATTTCTAGATATCTAGAAATATCATCTAGATATTTAGATGATATTTAGATGAATGATAACCACAGTGTCCTATTTGCTTCCTGTCATTTATACATTGACTGTCTTGCTTAAGATCCCTAATAATATCCATTCCTAGATATGTCTTTTTTTTTTAGATTGCTTTCACCATTGTGTGAGTGAAGCAAGCAGTAAAGTGTGTGTGAGGTCCCTACACTCACCGTCCTTCCTGGGGGCACGCCAGGCTGTGTGTGTGTGTGTGTGTGTGTGTACTCACCTATATGTACTCACCTATATGTGCTTGCAGGATCGAGCATTGACTCTTGGATCCCGCCTTTCTAGCTATCGGTTGTTTACAGCAATGACTCCTGTCCCATTTCCCTATCATACCTAGTTTTAAAAGTATGAATAGTATTTGCTTCCACAACCTGTTCCCCAAGTGCATTCCATTTTTCTACTACTCTCACGCTAAAAGAAAACTTCCTAACATCTCTGTGACTCATCTGAGTTTCCAGTTTCCACCCATGTCCCCTCGTTCTGTTATTATTACGTGTGAACATTTGATCTATTTCCACTTTGTCAATTCCCCTGAGTATTTTATATGTCCCTATGTGTGTGTGTGTGTGTGTGTGTGTGTGTGTGTGTGTGTACTCACCTAGTTGTGTCTGCACGATCGAGCATTGACTCTTGGATCCCGCCTAAGAGAGATTAGTGTGTGTGTGTGTGTGTGTACTCACCTAGTTGTGTCTGCACGATCGAGCATTGACTCTTGGATCCCGCCTAAGAGAGATTAGTGTGTGTGTGTGTGTGTGTGTGTGTGTGTGTGTGTGTGTGTGTGTGTGTGTGTGTGTGTGTGTGTGTGTGTGTGAGGTAGCTACACTCACCGTCCTTCCTGCGGGCACACCAGGCTCTGTGGGAGTGTAGGGAAGCGTCCCCCGGTAGGCAAGACTTGCTACGGTGCCAAGGCTTGTAGGAGCTGGCCGAGAGCTGCACATCAACACCTTCACTGATCACAGTCTTGCACTCTGCAACACACAAACATTGCAATCAGTTTGCAGCCAACATAACCTCCCAAGATGCTCAAGGAGAATAAAAGTTACTTACACTATTAGAAGACACAAGTGTCTCAATATATTGCACGGATTGCAGGCGATGAGTCACAATAACGTAGCTAAAGTATGATGACCAGACCACACACTAGAAGGTGAAGGGACGACGACGTTTCGGTCCGTCTTGGACCATTCTCAAGTCATTCACAATCGACTTGAGAATGGTCCAGGACGGAGCGAAACGTCGTCGTCCCTTCACATTCTAGTGTGTGGTCTGGTCATTGCACGGATTCAACAACCATTGATGCTGCATCACCCTGGAACAGAATTCACACTTCAGTCTAACTTGATACTAGGAAAATATATATTGTAGAACAATGACGTCTCTGCTTCCTCCGAGGAGAAGATGCTGAAGCCACCTCCAACTTAGTGCTTAGTGACCGCATTCTGTCAAGAAAGCCAACGTCGGGGAAGTTAAATTAAAATGTAACAGGGACGACAAGACTAGCAGGCGGGGGACCAAGAGCTGGAGCTCGCATTCCTCTACACCCTGATAGGCAAGACCGTCAAGATTACCTTTGTATATACACTGTCTCTGTGTATCTATCAGGTTTACCCTCATATATACACATTCCTGTGTGTCCGTCAAGTTTATATACACACAGTCGTGTGTGTACATCAACTTTACGGTGTATACACACAGTCACGATGTTTCTATCAAGTGTGATGAAGTCACTACAGGGGGCAATGTTATCGTCTATCAAATAACCAGTCGACCGCACGACAGGAAGGTGGCGACGGTTCGAGAAGTGGCGACCGTTATCAAGCCATCATACACCAACACTGGCAGAGTCAATCAACATGAGGCGAGAGGGGAAGCGAGGGGAGGAGAGAGGGAAAAAGGAGAAGGTACCGTACATGAGTACCTGGAATTTATCACCGTTAAACATCTGGTTATTTTCTGTTGCCAAGTCGAAAACTTTATTAAATATGTGATTGATGTTTTTCACTGTCTTCAGCAGAGGAAATTTTCATACTTATTTTTGTGTCATCAGCAAATGACACGAAGCTGTGACTTGTATTTTTGTCTATATCAGATATGAGAATATGGAAAAGCAGCGGTGCAAGGACTGTACCCTGAGGTACAGAGCTTTTAACTGCGCTTGGACTCTATTTTATAAGGTTGACTTTTAGTTTTTTGTCGAACAGAACATACAGTATCTAGCGTGCTACTTTACCAGTTATTCCCAGTGACCTCATTTTGTGTGCTATCACTCCATGGTCACATTTGTCGAATGCCTTTGCAAAGTCCGTGTATACTACATCTACATTATGGTTTTCTTCTAATGCCTCAGTGATTTTGTCTTGACATGTTCAATCCATCTTAGACATCGTCTTGACACGTTCAATCCATCTTAGACATCGTCTTGACACGTTCAATCCATCTTAGACATCACCTTGAGTGCATCCAGTCCTCCTCTTCACTACACTAACACAAGGGGGTTAGCCAATTGTAACATCAAATGTCTCCATCTCAAGCTAGTTATATTTTATCGTAAAACTATTAAAATGCCATTCTACCCCCTCCCCCCCTTCCTTACAACCCATTAAAATGCCATTCTCCCCATTACAACCCATTAAAAGGCCATTATCCATCATAACAATCCAGGTCTGACTAGTGGACAACAATTTCCTGCTTCAAATAAAAAAAAATCTATATTCAATTTTGTAAGACCGCATTCCGCGACCTTATATATTGCCCGTACCACACCTCCATGCACCCTGGGGTAAGCCAGTCACACCCCCATACACCCTGGCATAAGCCAGCCACACCCCCATACACCCCAGGATAAGCCAGCCACACCCTCATACACCCTGGGATAACCCAGTCACACCCCCATACACCCCCAGGATAAGTCAGCCACACCCCCATACACCTTGAGATAAGAGAGCCACACCCCCATACACCCCAGGATAAGCCAGCCACACTCTTATACACCCTAGGATAACCCAGTCACACCCCCATACACCCCCCGGACACCATCACCCGCGCCCCATATCTGCCAAGCCTCCGTCTGGTGTACAGGAGACCATAACTCCACGACCGCCCCAGACGGAAGATTAAACTCTACCGTAAACCGGTTCTTGGAATTAACGAGACGATGGTATCTGCCGCGCTAAAATATTCCTGTGTTGTGGGGTGAGGTGTACGGACTGGAATGTTCCTCCTGCTGTTGCTAACCGACCCTCACAGACTCTAGCAAAGTGAGCAGGAGCGTGTGACAGGGGTGTAATTAACACTGGATGCCTTCTCCAGCACGTTGTTATGAGAAAACTGGATAGATTTCTTCAATTGCCGGACCCACCGGGATGTTGTGGGCCTGCGGGCCGCTCCAAGCAACAGCCTGGTGGACCAAGGTCTCAAAATTCAAGCCTGGCCTCGGGCCGGACTTGGCGAGTAGAAGAACCCCAAGAACCCCATTCAGGTACAATCCAGGTGCCGCTTTATCCATTTGGCTTGTGGAAAATTTATGGATATTGAGGATAATATATATTTTTAGAGGGAGGAGGTAATTTAGCCCTTATGCCAGGAATTAAAACCGGTTAAGTTATTCAGGTCCATGCTACCACTGGAACACAATCGCGAAGCATGTTTACATCCAGGTCTCTAGTGACTCGACGCATGCGCCATACAAGTCTATGTCAACACCTGACTGGTAGATGTGAGTGTATATGTGACACACACACACACCTGGCAAGGTTAAGGCTTCATACTGTGAGATAACAAATGTTTTTGACCATGGGTGGTGTACAATGTGGTGACCAAGGGTGAGTTGATGCTTCTTAAGGTAAAGTGTTATCTCACATACACAAGTCTAAGATAACACACTCAAATCAAATCCTCAAATACAATCAACAGGGTGAAAATAAATCTTGCAATAGCCAACTAAACATATTGCAAGAAACAGTTATACACTTGCAATAAACAGGTAAACATTGCCTGCATCTTTAAGCGTTGATGAACAACAGCGAAAAATTCTGTCAATTGGTTTATACAAAAAATACAAAATAATTCCTGTTTTTTGAGATATATACAAGAGTTGTTACATTCTTGTAGAGCCACTAGTACGCGTAGCGTTTCGGGCAAGTCCTTAATCCTATGGTCCCTGGAATACGATCCCCTGCCGCGAAGAATCGTTTTTTCATCCAAGTACACATTTTACTGTTGCGTTAAACAGAGGCTACAGTTAAGGAATTGCGCCCAGTAAATCCTCCCCGGCCAGGATACGAACCCATGACATAGCGCTCGCGGAACGCCAGGCGAGTGTCTTACCACTACACCACGGAGACTGTTGAACACAATTGGTTATGTGTTCATCTCAGCTCACTCATCTTGGAGGAGCCCAAACAATCTTCACCTTATAGAACACGACAAAAAAAACAAAACCAATTTACTTATCCGCCTTGAATCACTTGCAGGTCGACGCCCAAAATGTTCAGCAATAATTGGTGAACACACGAGGCGGGAACAACTCATTTCCCGCCCGTCAACTCCTCCACACCGCAGACCACTAATCAAAACAAGAACTTAACAAATTCTCACATCAAATTGACTCATTGGGACTACTGGGAACTGCTCGTAGGGACCTGCTGGTAGGGACCTGCTGGTAGGGACCTGCTGGTAGGGACCAGCTGGTAGGGACCTGCTGGTAGGGAACTGCTGGTAGGGAACTGCTGGTAGAGACCTGCTGGTAGGGAACTGCTGGTAGGGAACTGCTGGTAGGGAACTGCTGGTAGGGAACTGCTGGTAGGGAACTGCTGGTAGGGAACTGCTCGTAGAGACCTGCTGGTAGGGAACTGCTGGTAGGGAACTGCTGGTAGGGAACTGCTGGTAGGGAACTGCTGGTAGAGACCTGCTGGTAGGGAACTGCTGGTAGGGAACTGCTGGTAGGGAACTGCTGGTAGGGAACTGCTGGTAGGGAACTGCTCGTAGAGACCTGCTGGTAGGGAACTGCTGGTAGGGAACTGCTGGTAGGGAACTGCTGGTAGGGAACTGCTGGTAGAGACCTGCTGGTAGGGAACTGCTGGTAGGGAACTGCTGGTAGGGAACTGCTGGTAGGGAACTGCTGGTAGGGAACTGCTCGTAGAGACCTGCTGGTAGGGAACTGCTGGTAGGGAACTGCTGGTAGGGAACTGCTGGTAGAGACCTGCTGGTAGGGAACTGCTGGTAGGGAACTGCTGGTAGGGACCTGCTGGTAGGGAACTGCTGGTAGGGACCTGCTGGTAGGGACCTGCTGGTAGGGACCTGCTGGTAGGGACCTGCTGGTAGGGACCTGCTGGTAGGGACCTGCTGGTAGGGACCTGCTGGTAGGGACCTGCTGGTAGGGACCTGCTGGTAGGGAACTGCTGGTAGCGAACTTCTAAACACATGAACAAGTTCCACATAAATTATAACCAAATGGTTGTAATATAGCGAGTGAATTGGTTATGTATTAATGGTCAGTGTGTATCTGATTTGCCTTTATTAAAATTATATTATTATTCTTTTGAATCTAAAAGAATTATGAGCAGGTAGGAACTAGTAAGCAAGTTCGACGACCAACAGAGAGGAACAGCTGCCCTTGTAAACACAGCCAGTGTCCAGCCACGGCGCCACGGAACCTCAATATGTATCACTATGTATCCAAGTGACGACCAACAGAGAGGAACAGCTGCGTTTGTAAACACAGCCAGTGTCCAGCCACGGCGCCACGGAACCTCACTATGTGTCACTATGTATCCACGTGTTTGTTCAGTCAAACGGGTGCAAATAACAGAGTGCGGCCCAGCTATAAAGAGTAGTTGAAATACCTCGTCGATATAACAAGCATTCCGTGTGGAGTGTGAGTACACGCACCCCTGGTCCAGGGGGCGGGCAGGGACCGTGGTCCAGGGCAGGGACCGTGGTCCAGGGCAGGGACCGTGGTCCAGGGCAGGGACCGTGGTCCAGGGCAGGGACCGTGGTCCAGGGCAGGGACCGTGGTCCACATCTCCCCCTAACTTACTCCTCATCAACCAAAGAGTAGTTAATAAAGGATGACAGACCATTACGCTGTCAGCGGTAATTATTGTCGCTCGATTAATGAGGAAGGGGTTGAGAAACCTACCTACCCCCCCCCCCCCTCTCTCTCCATTAGAGAGAGAGAGAGAGAGAGAGAGAGAGAGAGAGAGAGAGAGAGAGAGAGAGAGAGAGAGAGAGAGAGAGAGAGATAGAGAGAGAGAGAGAGATAGAGAGAGAGAGAGAGAGAGAGAGAGAGAGAGAGAGAGAGAGAGAGAGAGAGAGAGAGAGAGAGAGAGAGAGAGAGAGAGAGAGAGAGAGAGATTCTGATCCACTTAGAAGTGGATCAAATGAGACTTGAGGCGGCACAATGGTGTTAGAAAGTCAGGTTGGGTGGTGAGAGTGAGTGGGGTAGGAAGCTGGTAGTCGACCAGACCCCTGACAGCCCACCACAACGTTTCGGTCCGTCCTGGACCAGTTATGTCGTATGGGGGGTCCAGGACGGACCGAAACGTCGTCGCTTCTCCATCTTCTGATGTGTTCGTCTGGTCATCATATCTTCAGCCATGTTATTGTAATATTCATAATAAATTAGTATGTCACATATGCACTTATTAATAAGCCAATATTGACTAGAAGCAAGTGCGAGAACGGGTTGGACTCATCGTCTGCATCTGAGTCTGACAACAGAAGCACCAACAGACAACAGGAGCTGGATTCATTGATCCAAAAGATGAATGGATCTTTTTTGGCCTTACAACCACGTACAACCTGACCTTACAACCATGTACAACCTGGCCTTACCTTATGGTGATTCAGACGATTCATTACTATATAATTATTGTACATTTCAGAACATATATATTTACATATTATATACACACAAAAACTGGATGTTTTAACCTGTTTTAACTCAATATATATGAAACAAATCTGCTTCTTGAAACTATGTTTGAACTACAGTGGCTATTGTATTCGACAGTGAGCATACAACAGTAGCAATACACCATAGGGGTGAGGTAATGACCCCCTCAGTGCCCTATGTTGTGTGGAAGGCGCCCATGGCACCCCAGTGACCCACCTTGGCACCCCAGGAGTTCGAAACGTAGTGACGGGTGGGAGTGCCAGTCCAAGACATGCAGACGGACGAACCGTCCCGTCACCGCTGGTTCTACATAGTTGTGACGGGTCTGGTGAGAGTCGACGTTGGCCTGGAACACCTGTCAGGAGAGACACACACATGTACACACCTGTCAGCACGTGTTGTAAACCTGTCATCCAAAAATTAGAGCATATATTGCATATATACGTGGAGCGTTCTATACTTGCGACATGCAAGGCTCTACTAGGTCTGGAAGGGTCCTTGTCCTCATATCCCAGCTCCTTGTCCTCGTATCCCAGTTCCTTGTCCTTGTATCCCAGCTCTTTGTCCTCGTATCCCAGCTCCTTGTTCTTGTATCCCAGCTCCTTGTCCTCGTATCTCAGTTCCTTATCCTAACATCCCAATTGCTTGTCTTTGAATAGTAGAGCATTCTCCCACACTGTATGAAGTCAGCATACACACCCAAAAATGCAGGATATACGATCCTATATCACCGGGTCTGTGGTATAGACAAACTGGTTAGAGTGGTTAAGCCCATGAGCTACACCCTTTGGTCTGCACTGAGTTTACATCCTACTCTATAGTCCCCCCTCTGTAAATAAGACGCCTCCACCCACTTACATCCCGGGATTATATCCTGTCGAATATAGCGTGTCTATCATTACTCTCGTATATCCCTCTGGACCCCTTCTTATACGCTCTGTCGGAACCTGCTTCAATGCCGTGGCACTTTTACTGCAATCGTTCCCCCCCCCCTGGCACACCTGGCACCCCCCCCACACACGCTTGGCACCCTCGTATCTCATTCTGATCACAAGAAAGACCCCCGAGTTCGGAAATGATACAGAGTGCCAGGCGGCACTGAAATTGTATGCGTCAGTAAATATCCCAGACGGCCAGATGACAGGTTTTCGGGGGGCGAGAGAGAGGTGGACGCGGCCCTAACTCGTCCCCCGTGACGGCTTTATTTGAGGGGGCGGCGCCCCTAATATGAGGGAGGTGGTGAGCCCAATTGGTAGCGGAGTGACGCGCTCTCTGCCCCACCTCCGCCACCGTGGCGGACCGTACCGGAAAGTCTTTCCCGACCGGACTTTATAAGAGGTGGTTTGTGCAGTGGTGCAAGGTACTAAGTAGAGGCTTTGGTTATAATAGCCTGTGGTTGACAGAACACTCTTCACCCTGTGGCTTAGTCCTGTGGCTTAGTCCTGTGGCTTAGTCCTGTGGTTTAGTCCTGTGGCTTAGTCCTGTGGCTTAGCCCTGTGGTTTAGTCCTGTGGCTTAGTCCTGTGGCTTAGTCCTGTGGTTTAGTCCTGTGGCTTAGCCCTGTGGTTTAGCCCTGTGGCTTCCCACCTGTGGAGTCCTCGTTCCCCAGTCCACATTAAGAGTTTACCCTACGAGACTGTACCGAGATCAGTGGCTAACAAGAGACTAGGCCAAGACCGTCTTGGCCAGGCACAGACTGGCCACCAAGACCGTCTTGGCCAGGCACAGACTGACCACCAAGACCGTCTTGGCCAGGCACAGACTGGCCACCAAGACCGTCTTGGCCAGGCACAGACTGACCACCAAGACCGTCTTGGCCAGGCACAGACTGACCACCAAGACCGTCTTGGCCAGGCACAGACTGGCCACCAAGACCGTCTTGGCCAGGCACAGACTGACCACCAAGACCGTCTTGGCCAGGCACAGACTGGCCACCAAGACCGTCTTGGCCAGGCACAGACTGGCCACCAAGACCGTCTTGGCCAGGCACAGACTGACCACCAAGACCGTCTTGGCCAGGCACAGACTGGCCACCAAGACCGTCTTGGCCAGGCACAGACTGGCCACCAAGACCGTCTTGGCCAGGCACAGACTGGCCACCAAGACCGTCTTGGCCAGGCACAGACTGACCACCAAGACCGTGTTGGCCAGGCACAGACTGACCACCAAGACCGTCTTGGCCAGGCACAGACTGACCACCAGTCTCTTTCTTTCTTATGTGTTTCTTTCACCCTATGCCCCTGTTACCTAGCAGTAAAATAGGTACCTGGGTGTTAGTCAGCTGTCACGGGCTGCGCGGGGACACTAAAAAGCCCGAAATCACCTCAAGATAACCAAGACATAACAATTTAACAATAATTCCTTACACGTCAACCAATGGCACGATGCAGCGCCCCCCCCCCTTCCCCCAAGACGACGCAGGTGGGATCAGCAGAGCTGTTGTGGTTGGTGGTGCTCGTCCAGGAGCCGTCACAGTGAGGCCGGACAGGTGTCTGCCACTATACACACTATACACAGTTCATTATACTCAGTATAGCCAACACAATTAACTTATTGTCCGGTTATTAAATACCAAAAATCACGGTATAAACCAGGACATTTGGTATTTAGGAAATGTTGTATATACAACAGGAAATGTTGTATATACAACAGGAAATGTTGTATATACAACAGGAAATATTGTATATACAACAGGAAATATTGTATATACAACACGAATATTGTATATACAACAGGAAATATTGTGTATATACATTACACTGTAGAGTTGACTTAAGTTTCTGGACTATATTCGTGATTTAGGTATATTTGGCGGGAGGGTAAGGTGTAAGAGGCCCAGCAGGGGCCAGATTCACGAAAGCTCTTACGCAAGCACTTACGAACCTGTACATCTTTTCTCAATCTTTGGCGGCTTTGTTTACAATTATTAAACAGTTAATGAGCTCCGAAGCACCAGGAGGCTGTTTATAACAATAACAACAGTTGATTGGGAGGTTTTCATGCTTGTAAACTGGTTAATAAATGTAACGAAAGCTGTCAGACATTGAGGAAAGATGTACAGGTTAGTAAGTGCTTGCGTAACTGCTTCGTGAATCTGGCCCTGAAGGCTTGCTAGCACTTTGATAACGTCTAAGTTGTAGGAGAACTTAACATTCTCTCCTTCAGACTCAACTTGGTAAGTTAACTGGACCATCAGACATGACAACAGGTATCTATAGATATCTCACACCGTTCTAATTATCCACAATGATAATTACTGGTATTTGTAAACGGCGTGCGGTTCGAACAGAGCAAGAACGAAGCAGTGTTCGAGATGACTCCGAACACCATGAGCCATCACTTGCGAGACGTTTTCACCCCAGTTTTAAAAGTTGTGTTTTATCCCAGCCCGGCCTCGTAAACTAAAGCCAAATGATCGTTCATTCACCCGCCAAACCCCTTGTTAAAGAGTGAAAACCAGCTTACACGCGACTCACAACTGATGATATCCGCTCATTTTTCGAACAGTCCTTCGCTGACGACTTGTGTTCGAACCACAACGCTGTAAATGCTTCACCCACGTACTACAAATACAAAAAAATCGCCAACAGAACCTAAACACCTGACCTAACTGACGCCTAACTTTACACAGAAATTTAATATATTATAATATATCAATTTATATACGAGAACAACCCAATTTTTAATACAATGTTAAAATTAATGAATGTGTCTGGAGTGAAGAGCCTGACCTGAGGACGGGTTGTTTTATCCATAAATAATCCATATAACAGCGGGTTTGGTGGGTGGATTAAAGAACATTTGGCCATTGTTTATGAGGACGGGCCGCCTCACACTCTGTCTGGAGCGGCTACTGGGCTTCTATCCTTCCCTCCTCCCCCCCACATACTTATCTCCCCCCTGCCTCCTCTTAGGGGGTGTGTACCTGGGATGCGAACCTGGGGATGTACCACCTCTCACACTGATGACAGCTGAACAACAATGGGAAGAGACAAGGCGTGTATATACACACCCCGAGCGATGGATAATGGCAGCAAAGATGTCGTGCAAATCTATTTCTGAATCTGGTGAAGGAGATGACAGGAGCCGCCGCCGCCAAGGTGGACCTCTGCTGCAGTGTTCATCTCCCGCACAGCATCACCACACACACACACACACACACACACACACACACACACACACACACACACACACACAGGGGCCTCGTAGCCTGGTGGATAGCGCGCAGGACTCGTAATTCTGTGGCGCGGGTTCGATTCCCGCACGAGGCAGAAACAAATGGGCAAAGTTTCTTTCACCCTAAGTGCCCCTTTCACCCTGTTACCTAGCAGTAAATAGGTACCTGGGAGTTAGTCAGCTGTCACGGGCTGCTTCCTGGGGTGTGTGTGTGTGGTGTGGAAAAAAAAAAAGTAGTTAGTAAACAGTTGATTGACAGTTGAGAGGCGGGCCGAAAGAGCAAAGCTCAACCCCCGCAAAAACACAACTAGTAAACACAACTAGTAAACACACGCACACACACGATATAACTTAGTAAATGGAATGCACTAGGAAGTGATGTGGTGGAGGCTGACTCCATACACAGTTTCAAATGTAGATATGATAGAGCCCAATAGGCTCAGGAATCTGTACACCAGTTGATTGACGGTTGAGAGGCGGGACCAAAGAGCCAGAGCTCAACCCCCGCAAACACAATTAGGTGAGTACAATTAGGTGAGTACACGAGAAGAAAAGGCTGGGCAGACTACATATTTCTGGACTGCCAAAAGGCCTTTGATACAGTACCGCACATGAGACTGCTATTCAAACTTGAGAGGCAGGCAGGAGTAAGCAGAGGCCCTAGCATGGGTAAGGAACTACCTAACAGGAAGGAGCCAGAGAGTTACGTTAAGGGGCGAGAAATCGGACTGGCGAACAGTAACGAGAGGAGTACCTCAAGGATCGGTGCTGGGATCAATCCTATTTCTAATTTACGTAAATTATATGTTTATAGGAGTGGAATCCTACATGTCGATGTTCGTGGATGACGCAAAACTAATGAGAAGAGTTGTGACAGACGAGGATTATAGGATCCTCCAAGAGGACTTGAACAGGTTGCAGAGATGGTCAAATAAATGGCTATTGGAGTTTAACACGACTAAATGTAAAGTTATGGAAATAGGATCAGGTGATAGGAGACCAAAGGGACAGTACACAATGAAGGGGAACTGCCTACCTGTAACGATTCGAGAAAGAGACCTGGGAGTCGACTTAACACCTAATCTAACTTCTGAGGCATATATAAATAGGATAACGACAGCAGCGTACTCTACACTGGCAAAAATTAGAACGAGATTCAGAAACCTAAGTGAGGAGGCCTTTAAGGCGCTTTACACTGCCTACGTGAGGCCATTCTTAGAGTATGCCGCCTCATCATGGAGTCCCTACCTGAAGAAGCATATAAGGAAACGGGAAAAGGTTCAGAGGTTTGCAACGAGACTCGTCCCAGAGTTACAAAGGATGGGATATGAGGAGCGCCTGAAGGAACTGGACCTTACGACACTAGAGAAAAGAAGGGAGAGGGGGGATATGATAGGAACGTATAAAATACTCAGGGGATTGACAGAGTGGAAATAGATGAAATGTTCACACGGAATAGTAACAGAACGAGGGGACATGGGTGGAAACTGGAAACTCAGATGAGTCACAGAGATGTTAGGAAGTTTTCTTTTAGCGTGAGAGTAGTGGGAAAATGGAATGCACTTGGGGAACAGGTTGTGGAAGCAAACTCTATTCATACTTTTAAAACTAGGTATGATAGGGAGATAGGACCGGAGTCATTGCTGTAAACAACCGATGGCTGGAAAATTGCTATAAACAACCGATGGCTCGAAAGGCGGAATCCAAGAGTCAATGCTCGACCCCGCAAGCCCAAATAGGTGAGTACACACTGGCAAATGTGGTGTCGGAAACTTAAACAAGTCGCACACACTAAACCTGTTCTTGACGCGTCTTGGGCCAACTGTCCACCGCATGTGCTGCTAATATCAAGACCATCTTAACAATCCTCGCCTCAGTGATCAGATGATATTCAGTTGCAAGACAATATATAATGCGGTTGATCTGTTATCTCTCTGGTGAAAGAACTCCGACACATGAATGTTCTCGTGTGGTTATAACGGGTAGTAAGACATTCTAGGGAGCTCCAAGAGCGAAGAACAGCTATCTACCGGTGAACATACATACAGATCCTGCAGGGGAAAGCAGATATGTTCACTTGAACATATGCATGCAGACGAGGAGTCACAACAACCTGGCTGAACATATTATGACTAAACCACACACCAGAAGATGAGGAGGAGACGCGACGTTTCGGTCCGTCCTGGACCCTTATCAAGTCGACTGTGATGGGAGGAGGGAGGCACGGGCATGAGGACAAGGAGCTGGGGTATGAGGACAAGGAGCTGGGGTATGAGGACAAGGAGCTGGGGTATGAGGACAAGGAGCTGGGGTATGGGGACAAGGAGCTGGGGTATGAGGACAAGGAGCTGGGGTATGAGGACAAGGAGCTGGGGTATGAGGACAAGGAGCTGGGGTATGGGGAACAAGGAGCTGGGGTATGAGGAACAAGGAGCTGGGGTATGAGGAACAAGGAGCTGGGGTATGAGGAACAAGGAGCTGGGGTATGAGGACAAGGAGCTGGGGTATGGGGAACAAGGAGCTGGGGTATGAGGAACAAGGAGCTGGGGTATGAGGAACAAGGAGCTGGGGTATGAGGAACAAGGAGCTGGGGTATGAGGACAAGGAGCTGGGGTATGAGGAACAAGGAGCTGTTCCATATAATTATTACTTAAATGTAAACTATAAAAACAATAAAATCACTAAGCAATATTACCGTATTTTTCTAACTCATAACTGGGATGGATTTTCATAGTCTCAATTGCATGCAATGCTTTGCATGTATATGCAACTGCATATAGTCTTTCATTCTCCATATTTCCAGAGTGAATCAATTCGCTTGATAAATGGGAGTTAGAATCATTTATTTCCAACGTATCAACATCCTGCCTTAAATGGGGCCACCAAAATTGCAGAAAGATGACGACGAGACGTGTGTTGTGATTAGACTTTATAATACTTTATAACATCAGCCTTTACAACACCAGACTTTATAACACCAGCCTTGAGAGAACACGAGAACACACAGTATATCCCAACTCACAATCTCAGCTGTTCTCTAATGTAGCAATTGGTTCCAAAACTGCGAACAATCCATAAATCATGGATGTCCACAGCATGAACTATTCACCACACAAGATACGCAAGTTACAACCAACTAAATACAGGACCCGGAGACGGGTTGTGGGGCCGTGGTTACACAGGACCATCACCATGTAGGGCTCTCTGGTGGGTGGATGTACACCGTTTATCCATTCTCCTTTTTGCTTCGGGTAGTTGTCATTCTAGACGACATTTCTTAAAGCTTTGTTAACATGAGGATATATTAAGTCTACTGTCTTGCTTATGTCGTACAGATTTATAAGAATTACATTAACGTGAGTGATTTCTGTCTCAATATGTGCAAGGGAGTTTTAATTAGAAAGTGGACTATAAAGTTAGATGTGGCTTGGTCCGTGGGTCCAAGACGGTCCCAATCGTTGTCTTGAGTGGATTGGTCATCAGGGTGACTTAACGACTGAACTATGAGGTGTTGAGTAATTGTTTGGATAGGTGGACCGATTACCGTAGTTAAGGTCAAGGTTCCAGCCACTGGGAGTAGCCGTGTGTGTGTGTGTGTGTGTGTGTGTGTGTGTGTGTGTGTGTGTGTGTGTGTGTGTGTGTGTGTGTGTGTGTGTGTGTGTGTGTGTGTGTGTGTGTATTCACCTAGTTGTGCTTGCGGGGGTTGAGCTCTGCTCTTTCGGCCCGCCTCTCAACTGTCAATCAACTGTTACTAACTACTATTTAACTGCTATGTGTGTGTGAGTCAGTCTCTGTCTCTGTCTCTGGCACAAACATTTCTCACTTTCCACTCTCTTTCCCATTTAAGAAACCTGTGTTGAGCAGCGGTCTCTGGCGGGACACCAATAAGAATACAGGTATATTAAGTACTGTCACTACACATGACCAGACTTCATGCACTTGTGAAGGTTGATCAGCGCCTCGTGGGCCGCGAACCATCACATTCATAACATTTTTCTGCCTTTTCAGAATCATAAAATGTTAGGAGTTAGGCCCTAGACAGCGTGTGTGTGTCTAGGACCAAGACACGAGCTGTGCGGGTGAACAGGTCGTCGTCTGTGTTCATTCCATACAGCGTCACGCGCCATTCATCAATTTGAACATGTTGTTCATTCAAAATTGGCAAGGGGTGCCCTCGGGGGTGTGTGGGGGGGTGTGGGGGGTGTGGGGGAGGGCCTTGGGGTGTATGAGGGGGGAGGGGGCGCCGCCCCACGAGTCTGGCAGCTGTTAATTAGTGAGGTGGGAACGAGCAGTCATCATTATCGAGTGAAGCGTGGTAATGATGTGTCCTTCTGTCCCCACTCCCACACACCCACACCCCCACACCCCCACACCCCCACACACTCCCACACCCACACTCCCACACACTCCCACACTCCCACACCCCCACACTCCCACACACCCACACTCCCACACACCCCCACACTCCCACACCCTACACCCCCACACTCCCACGCCCACACACTCCCACACACCCCCACACCCCACACCCTACACCCCCACACTCCCACACCCCCACACTCCCACACACCCCCACACCCCACACCCTACACCCCCACACCCCCACACTGCCACACACCCCCACACTACCGAGGCAGGTGCTGGCCGTGGCCCCAACACCCACAAGAGGCAAGAGGCGCAACACTTACTACAGCCACAGTGACCATGATCAGTAGACACCTCAACGTACCAGCAATAGCATCAACACTGATACAGTAGTCAGTCCTCCACTAGCCGGAAGACAGACTCGGCTCTATAATAACCTTACCACAGACTCTATAACACGATAACACAGCTCTGTGATAACATCAGGGACCCCGAGACGGACCTGGCCTGCAGGGCAGCCAAAGAAAATGTAGTTTAATATGTCTTTAACTTGACAATACAATACGATCCTCTTTAATATGTCTTTAACTTGACAATACAATACGATCCTCTTTAATATGTCTTTAACTTGACAATACAATACGATCCTCTTTAATATGTCTTTAACTTGACAATACAATACGATCCTCTTTAATATGTCTTTAACTTGACAATACAATACGATCCTCTTTAATATGTCTTTAACTTGACAATACAATACGATCCTCTTTAATATGTCTTTAACTTGACAATACAATACGATCCTCTTCCAGCTCCACCAGCTCCTTCCACTACCCTAAAATGACTCCAGCTTGGATGTATAGTGGTCAAATACATTCAATGTTGTGACTGGACCTTCTAGTAGGCCGGGTTAACAGGCTCTGAGGGCACGATATACACGGAATACAACATCTTAAATAATGTGGAACCTTGTGAGAGTGAATGTGAGGCGCACAGTCACTACAATCATGTTCTCCACAAGCAGGTACATTTCCCCAACCTACGTGAGACCAATACTGAGATATGCATCAGATTCAGAGAAACGGCACAACGTTACGAAACAGAGTCAACAGGAACACAAGACCTGTATAGTCAGAACACAACAAACGGCTGTTTTACGGGGAGGTATAAGACAACGTATAGCAACATAAGCAAGACTTTAAAACTCTACGGTGTTTGATCGCGCGGTTTCACTGTGTTCCCGAGTGTAACGGACCAACAGGTGCAGGGGCAAGAGGAAGCTATCCCCTACGTTCTCGGAAGCATCTCCAACGTCTAAAAACTGTCGTTCTAAACTGTGCCTTATCTTAACTTACGAGAGGGGCACACAAGACACCCCCTGATAAGAGCCAGGTATAAGGGACACACAGAACACCCTGATGAAGGAAGAGAGAATAGGAACTGGTGATGAGACTGGTAGAGACAGACTGGTATGTCTACCAGAAAGACTGGTATGAGACAGACTGGTATGTCTACCAGAAAGACTGGTATGAGACAGACTGGTATGTCTACCAGAAAGACTGGTATGAGACAGACTGGTATGTCTACCAGAAAGACTGGTATGAGACAGACTGGTATGTCTACCAGAAAGACTGGTATGAGACAGACTGGTATGTCTACCAGAAAGACTGGTATGAGACAGACTGGTATGTCTACCAGAAAGACTGGTATGAGACAGACTGGTATGTCTACCAGAAAGACTGGTATGAGACAGCGCCGATAACATCGTGGGTGAGGGTCCCAATGAACAACTTGAACAAAGAACACATCACTACACCACATTAACAATTGCCAATCACATTATATATATATATATATTAAACACCTCTCCCTTCCCCTTCCTCTGCTTTCTTCTCCCTTCTCCTCCTGTCTACCAACTTTCCAAGCAGGAGACAGTTGGGAAATAGAGGACACACAGAGAACACACACACGGCACAAGGCAGAAACAAATGGGCAAAGTTTCTTTCACCCTGAATACCCCTGTTACCTAGCAGTAAATAGGTACCTGGGAGTTAGTCAGCTGTCACGGGCTGCTTCCTGGGGTGTGTGTGTGTGTGGTGTAGAAAAAAAGTAGTTAGTAAACAGTTGATTGACAGTTGAGAGGCGGGCCGAAAGAGCAAAGCTCAACTTCCGTAAACACAACTAGGTGAATACAGACGCGATAAAGCACCTAAATTATTGGCACCGTCTTAAAGCTCTCAAAATATACTCTCCTGAAAGGACACGAGAGAGGTATCAACTAATATATACATGAAAGATACTTAAAGACCAGGGCCTAGATTCACGAAGCAGTTACGCAAGCACTTACGAACGTGGACCCGGATTCAGGAAGCAGTTCCGCAAGACCTGTACATCTTTTCTCAATCTTTGGCGGCTTTGTTTACAATTATTAAACAATTAATGAGCTCCGAAGCACCAGGAGGCTGTTTATAACAATAACAACAGTTGGTTGACAAGTTGTCGTACTTGTAAACTGTTTAATAAATGTAACCAAAGCCGTCAAAGGTTGAGGAAAGATGTACACGTTCGTAAGTGCTTGCGTAACTGCTTCGTGAATCTGGCCCCTCTGGTATTGGACGAATAGACATAACAGCTCTGTTGGATATGACCAACAGGAAGGGCCTCCGTTGAGGACCAACAGGAAGGGCCTCCGTTGAGGACCAACAGGAAGGGCTTCCGTTGAGGACCAACGGGGAAGGGCCTCCGTTGAGGACCAACGGGGAAGGGCCTCCGTTGAGGACCAACGGGAAGGGCCTACGTTGAGGACCAACGGGGAAGGGCCTCCGTTGAGGACCAACGGGGAAGGGCCTCCGTTGAGGACCAACGGGAAGGGCCTCCGTTGAGGACCAACGGGGAAGGGCCTCCGTTGAGGACCAACGGGAAGGGCCTCCGTTGAGGACCAACGGGAAGGGCCTCCGTTGAGGACCAACGGGAAGGGCCTCCGTTGAGGACCAACGGGAAGGGCCTCCGTTGAGGACCAACAGGAAGGGCCTCCGTTGAGGACCAACAGGAAGGGCTTCCGTTGAGGACCAACGGGGAAGGGCCTCCGTTGAGGACCAACAGGAAGGGCCTCCGTTGAGGACCAACGGGGAAGGGCCTCCGTTGAGGACCAACGGGAAGGGCCTCCGTTGAGGACCAACGGGAAGGGCCTCCGTTGAGGACCAACGGGAAGGGCCTCCGTTGAGGACCAACGGGAAGGGCCTCCATTGAGGACCAACGGGGAAGGGCCTCCGTTGAGGACCAACGGGAAGGGCCTCCGTTGAGGACCAACGGGAAGGGCCTCCGTTGAGGACCAACGGGAAGGGCCTCCGTTGAGGACCAACGGGAAGGGCCTCCGTTGAGGACCAACAAGAAGGCATCAAACGGTCCCCCCCCCCTCCTCCAAGATAAACCATACCACCAGGTTGATAATGTGTTGTCTAAAGCCATTCTCAACCCTCACATTTCCACTCATTACAACCCACTAATTGTAACGTTCACATCTTTAACCTCAGGAGGTAAGTCATTGGGATCTAACTGCCCACTCAAGGTAATTAGAACCAGGTCATTAGTGAGTAGTTTAGCTGATCACCGACCACCATGTCATAATAACAAGGGGTCATCTAAGCTCCACAGGCTCTTCTATATAAGGGGTAAGAGTATTGTAGGTATTTACACACGAGGACTATTAAACCATTAGACGCTAATCACTATATCTGGAGCATCGCCATTATAGAAAAGAGTGATTTTAAGAGGTGCTCTGTAGCCTCGTGACTGACAGGCCTGTCTGGAGTGACCTGTAATTACGCTACACCAAGCTACTCCGGCACTCAGAGCGCAGGAGTAGCTTGGTGTAGCGTGATTACTCTATTGCATGCAACGGCAAACTTTTTTCACTAAGTGTATAAGCCGGTTTTCAATAGTTACACTGAGCGTAAAAAAGGGGCCTGGTAGCCTGGTGGACAGCGCGCAGGACTCGTAATTCTGTGGCGCGGGTTCGATTCCCGCACGAGGCAGAAACAAATGGGCAAAGTTTCTTTCACCCTGAATGCCCCTGTTACCTAGCAGTAAATAGGTACCTGGGTGTTAGTCAGCTGTCACGGGCTGCTTCCTGGGGGTGGAGGCCTGATCGAGGACCGGGCCGCGGGGACACTAAAGCCCCGAAATCATCTCAAGATAACCTCAAGATAGCGTCAATTTACGAACAAAGTTTCTGGATCTAATATTACTAAGATACGAAGCGGCCGTCTGGGTTTGTATATATAATATGCTATATAAAATCCACTCGTGGCATGAACGTATATATTACAATATATTAAGATGTTCCTAACACGGGGGTCACATAAACTAAATCTGAACGCTTGAACAAATACATCTAAATACAGTATACAACGACGTGGAATGTTGTCATGTTGGACGACAAGGTGTGCCGTCGGGAAGGTCCGCACCGTATATGTTGTACAGGAAGGAGATCACAGACATGCTCATACCAGCAATGAACAAATCAGAGAAAATATATGGAACAAATAAAGGACTGTGTGAACAAAGTCGTAGCCAGAATATGAAAGAGAGAGAGAGAGAGAGAGAGAGAGAGAGAGAGAGAGAGAGAGAGAGAGAGAGAGAGAGAGAGAGAGAGAGAGAGAGAGAGAGAGAGAGAGACAGAGAGAGAGAGAGAGAGAGAGAGAGAGAGAGAATGGGTGATATCATGATTCTAGTATGAATCATCTTTATTATGTTCTTCACTAGTGGAAGACATTTAAACAGTAACCCTCCTAAGGTTAATTACCAGTTTTATTATGACCTGACGTGAAGAGCCGCGTTTCGTCGACACGGTCAACATTTTCAAGGGCAGAGTAGAGGTGAGTTCAATATAGCTGGAGCAACCTAATATCAGGTGATATGGGATTGGTCTGACGTACGTGGTATACAAGGTCCTGAACGATTCCTTACACAAGTTTCTAAAGGCAGTTCTGATGTTGGCCAATCTAGCATATGCCGCTGATGATATCCTTTTGATGTGGGCTTGTGGGGGACAGGTTCGTTGTGATATCAACCCCCCAGATCCTTCTATTTGACTCTTGCAGGATTTCACCTCCCAGATGGTATCTTGTGTTCAGCTTCCTGCTCGCTTCGCCTAATTTCAATACTTTACTCTTGTCAATGTAGGCAGGTGTGGAGGTGTGGTGGAGGTGTGGTGCAGGTGTGGAGGGAAGTAGACGCGGCCCAAACATGCGATAATGACAAGTGCTCCACTGGAGACCTACCCAAACATTCGTCACAGCCAATTACCATAGACAATACATTATGATAAACCTGCAGGTGTGTGTGTAGGTGTGGCAGGTGTGGCGGCGACGCCCACCACTCCCACCTCTTGTGAGTTACTGCACTCCCTCACCAGCCACTCATTAGTCATATGATTAATGGACTTATAAAAGCATATTTGACCTTGTTTATAAGAAGTCGAAAACTGATGATTAATTGCGAGAATGGCATTAATTTTTTTATACTTTTTCTGCAGCTCGATAATATAAGATTTCCGAGGCGAGGAGACATATTCCCGCACTCTAAAATTATTAAATAATTAAGTCCTTAATAAATAAGTCCTTCAAGTGTGGCCTAAAATGTCTCATAGACAGAGGAGTGGTGGGTTGACCAGACCACACACTAGAAGTTGAAGGGACGACGACGTTTCGGTCCGTCCTGGACCATTCTCAAGTCGATTCAATACGATAATACCTCTTCACGTAAGCAGTTAATATGGAGTGGTGGTTAAGATATTATATATCTTTTAAGATATTGAATTAACAGTGATTCATCCCATTTTTCATCCTAATTTCCTTTTTACGTTAGTGTGACGTTCCTCGTAGACTAGACGTGTACGTCTCGACGTATCGTCCTACACCATCCCCCCCTCGTCGCAACTCATCCGATAAAAATGCGTTTTTTGATGTCCATTAAGCTAATCTGCGTCTCCATCTTCCACCTGTCTTCAAGGCCCCGAGTTCGATTCTCCAGAAGGCTGAGACGTTCGGGGGGGGGGGGGAGGATTATGTACACCTATTGCCTCAATTCATCTAGCAGTCAATAGGTACCCGTGAACTAGGAAGCTGTTGTGGGTTGCATACTCGAGAAAGTGAGTAGTTTACCTGTGGGGGGGAAACGTCTTGAGAAACGCCCGGTTTCCTGTTGCTGATAATGAAAAAAAACATTTGTTTAAGTCCTCCTTCCAGACACACACCTGTGAGGCAAGCACGTGTCCCAGAACACCTTCCCACACACCCGACACCACTCATTTCCCACCCTACACACACATGACTGGCCCGGGTGTACTCCCACACACCCGACACCACTCATTTCCCACCCTACACACACATGACTGGCCCGGGTGTACTCCCACACACCCGACACCACTCATCTCTCACCCTACACACACATGACTGGCCCGGGTGTACACCCACACACCCGACACCACTCATCTCCCACCCAACACACACATGACTGGCCCGGGTGTACACCCACACACCCGACACCACTCATCTCCCACCCTACACACACATGACTGGCCTGGGTGTACTTCCACACACCCGACACCACACATTTCCCACCCAACACACACATGACTGGCCTGGGTGTACTTCCACACACCCGACACCACACATCTCCCACCCTACACACACATGACTGGCCTGGGTGTACACCCACACACCCGACACCACACATCTCCCACCCTACACACATCTCCCACCCTACACACACATGACTGGCCTGGGTGTACTTCCACACACCCGACACCACACATTTCCCACCCAACACACACATGACTGGCCTGGGTGTACTTCCACACACCCGACACCACACATCTCCCACCCTACACACACATGACTGGCCCGGGTGTACACACCCGACACCAGTTAAACACGGAGAAGCGTTCACTATCAATCACCGGGGACCAGTTCATTAGGGAGTCCACCGCTACCCCCCGATGCTCTCAATATCTCAGTCATCTGTGTGTGTGTGTGTGTGTGTGTGTGTGTGTGTGTGTGTGTGTGTGTGTGTGTGTGTGTGTGTGTGTGTGTGTGTGTGTGTGTGTTCACGTGTACGTACAGAGAGCACCCATCAAAGAAAAAAGGATTTGTTTGTGACTAAGTTCTCGCCTGAAGAACAGGTTCAACAGTTCAACAGTTTAATGGCGCTCGACTGGGTATTACCATCATGACTGGAACCTATCTGGTATGGCAGCTGGCATGACCTTGGCCCACGTGTGGTGCCATAGGTGTGCCATTAGTGGCACTCCTTGTCCAGTTGAGAGTACTATATACATGGTCTACACATGTGACACTAGGGGTCCAGTTGAGTAGTATATACATGGTCTACACATGTGACACTAGGGGTCCAGTTGAGAGTACTATATACATGGTCTACACATGTGACACTAGGGGGTCCAGTTCAGAGTACTATATACATGGCCTACACATATGACCCTCGAGGTCCAGCTCAGAGTACTATATACATGGCCTACACATATGACCCTCGAGGTCCAGCTCAGAGTACTATATACATGGCCTACACATATGACCCTCGAGGTCCAGCTCAGAGTACTATATACATGGCCTACACATATGACCCTCGAGGTCCAGCTCAGAGTACTATATACATGGCCTACACATATGACCCTCGAGGTCCAGCTCAGAGTACTATATACATGGCCTACACATATGACCCTCGAGGTCCAGCTCAGAGTACTATATACATGGCCTACACATATGACCCTCGAGGTCCAGCTCAGAGTACTATATACATGGTCTACACATGTGACACTCGAGGTCCAGCTCAGAGTACTATATACATGGCCTACACATGTGACACTCGAGGTCCAGCTCAGAGTACTATATACATGGCCTACACATATGACCCTCGAGGTCCAGCTCAGAGTACTATATACATGGCCTACACATATGACCCTCGAGGTCCAGCTCAGAGTACTATATACATGGTCTACACATGTGACACTCGAGGTCCAGCTCAGAGTACTATATACATGGCCTACACATATGACCCTCGAGGTCCAGCTCAGAGTACTATATACATGGTCTACACATGTGACCCTCGAGGTCCAGCTCAGATTACTATATACATGGTCTACACATGTGACACTCGAGGTCCAGCTCAGAGTACTATATACATGGTCTACACATGTGACACTCGAGGTCCAGCTCAGAGTACTATATACATGGCCTACACATATGACCCTCGAGGTCCAGCTCAGAGTACTATATACATGGTACTTGACCATATATAATAAGAGCGTGATCAATTACATTCGCAAATGTTATTCATCAATGTCAGTTTAACACATGTATAGATGAGTTAGTTTGCATAAGTGTAGAGTGAATTATTGACCTAAGAGTCATTATAACACGAAAACCCGACGGTAAGAATACAATTTGAAGAACCGATATAAACTATTCATTCTATTTATACAACAATTTTCACAGCCTAATCATTCTGTCAATAGCTTCTATAGGCCTAGTCCGGATGAAACTCACTCCCAACACAGTTCATTCAACATAGACCCCACTTCAATAGGCCTCAAAAGGCCTATCAGTAAGTCACCTGTTTGTGACAGGGGTTTCTTCAACATTCCAAATATGCTAACAATTATATTTTCTGCAAAGTATACCTCATGATGTCGTGTTGCGGGGCACACTAAAGTACTGTTTATGTCAGTATACTCACTTAAATGTCCTTAACACCCACGATAATACCTCTTCAACTAAGCAGTTAAGTGTTGCTTTCACATCACCAGAACACAAGGGAGACACCACTACAGCAGTGGACAAGGATATATGCTGTAATCACCTAAGTGTAGTTACAGGATGAGAGCTACGCTCGTGGTGTCCCGTCTTCCCAGCACTCTTTGTCGTCGATAACGCTTTGAAACTATGCATATAAACTCGTGTTAGCATGATATCGTCCACCTAGATAGCGTCAAACGCACTCTAGTATGTTTACCCTCCAGGGTATCACACACTCAAGAACATGTCTTTGAGTGCTACACTTAAGTGGCCGCCTCAGTCAGCGCTTAATGACTGGGTAGAGCGGTAACCTCAACTTCAAGCAGGTCTCAGCTATTACGAACACTTTACTGTCGCGGGATAAACATATTTCTGACGTGTTATCTAAACGACTAAATTCCCGTCCACTCTCCACTTGTCGCTGCCAAAGTGTCTTTACAAATTGGATTAACAAAAAATTGTTTGCCGGGAAGAATTTTCCACCAACGACGAGTTGATTAATTGATGGCGATTCTTGGCTAGTAATTGGCGCATCAAACCTGCTAGTGGTGGTGATTGACTTGTTAAGTCTCCCTCAACACGCTGACAGCTGTCATCCGTCATCATGACACAGTGACGCTGTCATCCGTCATCCTGACACCGTGACGCTGTCATCCGTCATGACACCGTGACGCTGTCATCTGTCATCCTCAGTGACGCTGTCATCCGTCATCCTGACACAGTGACGCTGTCATCCGTCATCCTGACACCGTGACGCTGTCATCCGTCATGACACCGTGACGCTGTCATCTGTCATCCTCAGTGACGCTGTCATCCGTCATCCTGACACAGTGACGCTGTCATCCGTCATCCTGACACCGTGACGCTGTCAATGGTCACTACCGGTGGACTGGTGTTAGAGTCCGGTCACAAGTACTGGTAATAGTCCGGTCACAAGTACTGGTAATAGTCCGGTCACAAGTACTGGTAATAGTCCGGTCACAAGTACTGGTAATAGTCCGGTCACAAGTACTGGTAATAGTCCGGTCACAAGTACTGGTAATAGTCCGGTCACAAGTACTGGTAATAGTCCGGTCACAAGTACTGGTAATAGTCCGGTCACAAGTACTGGTAATAGTCCGGTCACAAGTACTGGTAATAGTCCGGTCACAAGTACTGGTAATAGTCCGGTCATAAGTACTGGTAATAGTCCGGTCATAAGTACTGGTAATAGTCCGGTCACAACTGGCATTATTCTAGTCTCAAACTTGTGTAAACTTTAAGTAAACTTTACATTGTGTTGCGTCAAGTTCATGTAAACTTTGCGTGATGGATCAAGCCAATTTAAGGTGCGTAATTATAGACAAATATTACAATTCTACAAGATTAGCTTCAGGTTCAGGCGGTAATATCACCTCCCTATTAAACTACAACACCCTATAATATCCCTCTCATAACTATCACAAAACTCTAACAATTTATCCCAATTCCTTCAAACAAAAAACATCACAATACAGAATTAAACACCTTATATTACGCGTCGAGCATCCATCAACATCTTCCTAAACACCTGTTATTTATTTCAAGACTTTCCAACAACCACCCATCAACCACCCATCCAGCAACCACCCATCAACCACCCATCAACCACCCAGCCTAGTGGGCTGCTTACCTGCGCAGTTTCCAGCGCCGGGATGATACTGGAACCAACGTGGTGACAGATACTGCGAGCCCTTATATACACTGTTGCCTCTTGTGTGGTAGTTTGGTAATGTGTGGATACCAGGAATAACAGGTGGTATGAGGTCTATACCTGTTGCATCGTAAGTGACGGCTTTGGAAAAGTAATGATGAGCGGAAGAGATCATTGTAGAGGCACGTTAAGTGAATTTTGTCTTCAATTTTCTCCTCTGAGAAAGAGAGAGAGAGAGAGAGAGAGAGAGAAAGAGAGAGAGAGAGAGAGAGAGAGAGAGAGAGAGAGAGAGAGAGAGAGAGAGAGAGAGAGAGAGAGAGAGAGAGAGAGAGAGAGAGAGAGAGAGAGAGAGAGAGAGAGAGAGAGAGAGAGAGAGAGAGAGAGAGAGAGAGAGAGAGCTGCAGGTGGCTTAGTGCCTGACCAAGGTCAACAGACCCACCTACCATTAGCCCCACACCCACCCACCATTAGCCCCACACCCACCCACCATTAGCCCCACACCCACCCACCATTAGCCCCACACCCACCCACCATTAGCCCCACACCCACCCACCATTAGCCCCACACCCACCCACCATTAGCCCCACACCCACCCACCATTAGCCCCACACCCACCCACCATTAGCCCCACACCCACCCACCATACACATGTACCTCGCCAAACAACGAACAAACAGGAGGAGTCCGTCCATTAGCATAATGTCTGCCAACTTTACCAATTTTGGACAATCTCACACAGCTTCGTGAACACTCTTCGTCCTAATGTAGTTGTTGTGCTGGAAACATTTCCAGACGAGTGGGGTTCCTGTGGACTTTGGTAAACTTGGCGGGAATACCTCGAGGGCGTGTGAAGGCGCGGCCGAAGGAGCTGCAGGTACACGCAGTTCGCTTAATAAACCCGTACACGCCCCCACCTATGGACGCGGCCGTTCCCTATTCATCTGGAAATGGTGTACTTCAATCCATGCATCAATCCGAACACCATTCTGGCGTGGCCAACGAATGGACCTCAGCGCCTTCCTAGTCAGCATGCTGACGGACGATCTTGACTCTAATTATGCAACCTAATTAGCACCATTTTATTATTGAGACGTGAACCAGTCCCTCGTGCAGAGGGTGTGTGATGAACTCCTAGCAACACTGCAACTGGAAAATTGTCTCCCTCTTCACATTCCTCACATCAGAACCTCAGAACCTAACCTAATGTACGGCTGTCTCTCAGGAATCAAATGACGTGTTTACCTAGTAGTGATTATGGGTAACTGAGGTCTAGCGCTTCATTTCCCATCTGCTAGCTTTGTTGTACGTGTTGAATTTTAAGTGAACTATTCTGACACTCGAATTATTTGTCGATTCTACCCTTAAATTGTGGATGGAGGAGGCTTCCACCACTTTTAATGCCTGAGGCCAGGGCTTGGCCTCGGGCCGGGCTTGGCCGGGCATGGCCACAAGTGTTGGCCAAGACTTGTGACAGCGTGGTCCAACTAGGCCATAATTCCAACAACTAACCATAATTCTTGGCCAACATTTATGACTTATAAAGGAATGTTTCTTCAGATGTGAGGACGGTGATATATACACCAAGGGATCTA